>NC_080064.1:19130255-19347481 GCF_949987535.1 Balaenoptera acutorostrata | reverse complement strand
GAATGAAAGTACTAACATGACTCTATCTCCTGGCATCTCTTTGATTTGAACATCCCGTAAACCACAATGTTTATCTAAACTTCTATGTTATAAACAACAAGGTCCTACTGCACAGCACAGGGAACTATATTTAATATCCTGTGATAAACCATAATGGAAAAGAATATAAAAAAGAATATATATATATGTATAACTGAATCACTTTGCTGTATGGCAGAAATTAACAAAACATTGCAAATCAACTAAACTTCAATTAAAAAAAAAACCTTCATGTTGAACTTAGAAGTTCCCAGGAGCTGTTATTTGGCTCTTAATTACTGATAGGTTTTAGTGTATAATATTTTGGTGAAGGAGAATGTGAAAAGACTAGTTTGCTTTCACCTGGTTTTCAGCTCTCCAAGGCAAGGGAACCGTTCTTACCATTTCTGCTTCTTAGCACCTTAAACTAGTAGATGCTCACGGGGAGTACACTTTTAAATAGATTAACTTCCGGTTTCATCCGCTGGGTAAATTGAAAGAACCTAGACCATAAGAGCCCATGCATTACAGGTTCTGTCGACTATTTTTATTGTCGTACGATTTTCTTATCCTTTGCAAATGTTTTTTCCTAACAAAAAGCATCATCTTCTTTCCTCATAACTGTCTAAATTGATTCCCAAGAAGAGGTTATCATTTCTAAAGAAAACATAGCTACTATACTATCAGTTAAATCTAAGCAATGACTCGATTTCAAAGAAGAAGAAGTAGATAAACTTAATAGAAGGTACTTAAAAAAGAAAAAGATGCATGAGACTTATCTCTCACAAGATGGATACATGAACTGGATACAAAATAGCCAAAAAAAGACAGAGCTCATAATACCTGGGGAGATCCTGGTTGATTTCACAATATTTAAAAGTCAATGGGAGGGAATTCCCTGGCGATCCAGTGGTTAGGACTTGGTGCTTTCACTGCTGAGGGCTTGGGTTCCATCCCTGGTCAAGACCCCATAAGCCGTGGGGCATGGCCAAAAAAAAAAAAAAAAAAAAAAAAGTTAATGGGCATATAGTAGTTTTTGTTTTAGAGTTCATCTTGTGGAAACATTATACTAGAAAGAATGAAAATATTAATGTTTTCCGTTCGGAAAAGTTTAATATATATTAAATAATTATATATTAAATAAAAATATATATTACTTAATATATATTTAATTTTGGTTTAAGTTTTTCTTCAATTTATTCAACACTGGAAAAAAAGAAAGAAAAGGGAAAAAGAAATATTCAGGTAATTTGCATTGTTTGACTTTAAAAGACAGTTTTAAGTTAGGGATAGAATATTCTTTAATTGGAAGGTAGAGCATGAAAGCCAAGCCAAACAATAAAACATCATGACTTTTGACCACTTAGAAAATTATAGCAAATAAATATTATCTAAAAGGAAATTCAAAAATTCCCAAATGCTGAAAATACATACATTTCCTGACTTAGGGTCTGTCCTGCAACGCTAAGTTAGTACACCCAGATAAGATGAAAAAGTGACAAAATGCTGAATTTAGAACTGCAAAGTAAATTTATTAAGTGGCTGCCAGTTAAACTGCCAAATAATGAGTTTAATAAACTGTTTACAGAATCACAAGTTTCAACTGAATTTACATTGAGGCTTACCAGTGGTGGATATATACAAATAGAAGAGCTGATCATCTCAGAGTATTTGAGGGCAAGGAAAATATAGAAAACTTTTTTTTTTTTGCAATAAAGTTTATGTCCTTAGAAATAAATTCTACCATAATAAGAACATCTAGACCACAGAAACACATTACCAAAAATGCACAGACGGCACAGTCTGAATTTCTGCATTTTTCTTTCTTTGTTGTGGCAGCCATATTGGTTTATTAGTCCAAACTCACACGTCCCTGCACAGACACACCAGGGAACCCCAGACAGTTGCCATACAAAGAAAACCTCAGAGTGAGCACAGAATCAGCAGAGCCACCTGACCTGAAGCAAAGCATTCTTACTTTTGATGCTTTTCTACAAAAGGGAACTCAAAGTCCAAATAGACCACAAAGAGTTAAGAAGATGTCTGCTCCTACCTTAGCAGGTTCAACGATACACTCTGAAACACAGGTAGGAAACACTTCTATTTTAGGGGAAAATGTCAACTGGCAGCCAGGGCAAAAACATTTCACCCAAAAGAAAGCCCAATTAACAAAACGATCTCCATCTGCCCCATCTTTCCCTAATTCACAGAAAAAAAATGTGTGTGACTTTCGTTTCAAATCAAACTGAAAAATGTTTAAATGGACAATGTAAAAATGGACAATCTTATCATGACCTTTTCTAATTCAAAGTCTAAGAATGATGACACACAAATACGCATAACAAAAACTCAACTGGTGGTTGAAGACAGTCCGAGCTACAGGCCAGCACGTGGTCACGAACGGTAGAGTGCGGTGGCCACCTGAGGTCACGGCCATCAAGCTCACAAGGGACACGTCCTGCCTTCCAAAGCAGCAGCTCTGTGCCCGGGAGGGATGGCACATCAGAAACTGGGGTCTGTGCATCACTTTCGGGACGAGGACAATGTGCATATAGATTTGGGTCCCTTGATTCTGACAGTCAAAGGGAATTGGGCATTTCTTCCCCAAAGTTAAGGAAAAAACACTTGAGAAAAATGATTTTCTATGAATTATTCTCTACGTCAGGTTTCTTTCTGCTCAAAAAATTCCATGTATATTGAAGAGCAATTAACCTTTGACCAATAGATTAGTTGGAAGCCAACAGACCATTACAAAAAAACCCCGCACTACATTATTAAAATTGTAAGACTATTTTTAAGTTCTTAAAAATGCTACTGCACTCAGTGACTAGAGTTTTCATTTTGGGGTACCCCATGCTATACGGAAGCAGGGAAATCAACGTTGCTGGAGGGAGCCATTCTCCTAATTTGCTATTGTTAAAAATGGTCAAGAGTTGCCACATGTTGGGGGCTAATCCTTTCATTTAACGTGCTGCTCAGAGCATCAGTTAAAATTTTGAACAGGTAAACCCGGCTGTTACTCTGTACTCCCCTGTCCCCAGGGCAGGCGCTCTGTTCCCTCCTGTCCTCGCATCGGCTGAGCAGCGGTCACGGTCACGGGCAGGCATGTCCCCGCCACCCCAGCCCAGGTGGCAGCAGCCTCGCCCCACAACCAAAGCCTCACAGTGTACAGTCGAAGGCCCGGGGCTTGCTTGGTGCTGCAGTCAGAGGTTCAGGGCGCCTTGTCTGGGTGATTTTCTGTTTGGGATTTTTTGTTTCCTCTTCCTCTTCAGTTTCACTTTCACAGACATGAACCACCACGCTCGGTGTTGATTCGGTTCCCGCGTGAAGTTCGTATTTCTCTCCTGTGGAGGTAAACAGCAAAGGAAGGGTTCTGTCCCTTGAAACTTCTTGCTCTACTCATATTTTCATTGCTCATTATTGGTTTTTCAATCTTTAAATCCTATGTCAGAGAACTTCATCTTGTTATGGCATTAGAGAATTGATGCTTTAAGGTTCTTAAAAAGTTTTGGCATTTTAAGACATTAGCTAGTAAGGAGGTCTTGGGGATTAAAATGTAAGTGCTAATTACTGTTCTATGAATAACACAAGTACATCTGCTTAATTTCATAACGGTTTCTGGTTCTCCCTTGGTAGACACCTGTAAGGTTCCGGGCAGCAACAGCAATCTCGTTATTATAGGACCTCAGAGATCCAAGATACAGCTCTGATGTCTAAAAACAACAACTAGCCATTTCCCCTCAAAATGCCTTTTGTATCCCCTATAAAAGACATAACATTATCTTAGGTGGACAACTTGTATGAACAACAATGGCATCGATTTCTTATATTGTTTTAAAGGAATGAGAGAGAGAGAGAAATAAAAGAGAAGGAAAAGAAGAAATGAAAAATAAATACAGGAGAAGAATCTGGAAGGGATGATTTGGTATCACCACCAATTCCCTGATACACTAGTCAATGTGACATCTGTCTGCTATTTTGATGGCAACTAATACTAACAACTTGTTATATACTAGAATTTATAGTGGTAAAAACCGCAGTTAGATTAATTATTACATATATATCATGTAATCCTTATAACCACGTTGAAAAGTAGCTATTATGATCCCTATTTTAGATGAGAAAACAGAGGCTCAGAAAATTGAAGCTAAGTAACTTGCTCAAGATCACAAAGTTAGCAAATGCTAGAATTTGAACCCAGGTTTGTGTGACTTTATCCTCCATGCTGACCATGGTGTTACTAGTTGGCTAGAACACAAATTGCTGAATACAGTCTTTAATACAAAAGTTTTTTGGGAATAAAACAGGAGAGATAGAAGTTTGTTACCTGGTCCCAATTTGGAAACAGCACAGAGTAAATCATAATTTATAACAGGCATCGCGTCTTCCCCCTGCTTCCACCCCACTGGAGGCGACGCAGGAGGGGAGATGAGGAACTGTTTGACCGGCTGCGGGGGCAGTAAATACGATTTGTCCTGTGTTTCGCTGGACATCTGTACCTGCAGGGAGGGAGATGTTCAAAATTTGACTGGACTGTTTTTTTCACTTTCATCTTTACATTAACTGTAACATCTCTTGGGAGAACATCTCCTGGGAGAAAATTTTTAAAAATTAAAAATTTCTCTTTAACAGTACATCTCCCAGTGGCTGGGTCAGGGTCTGTGCCTGTCTGGTTCACCACTGAACACTCAGTGCACAGCACAGAGCATTATGTGCTCAATAAATATTAGATGACTAGAAAAATAAATTGGTGAAGAGATGAATGAACAATGAATGGTACTAAGCACTGAATCCCAGTTTTAGAAGAGATTAGGTTATACCATCTCCATCAATTCCACCAAGAAAAGTCCAAATATGGGTTTCATTTGGAGTATGAGATGACAAACCCCTTAATTTTTTTTTTTGTTTACTTTGAAAGCTAAGACCAAGGGAAAAAATGCTGTGTTGAAAATAAAACAGTGCCCTTAACACACATCATCTAATGCCTTTATCTCACTAATTCTTCCGAGAAATAAGCATAGCCAATTCTTGGCAACCCAGAGGATCCTTTTCAATTCCAAAGTCTAAAACAGTCTTTCCGTATGTGCCATGCCTCCTCCCTGCTCACCCCATTTTCAGAGGGGTGCCTCATATGAATCACAGCACACGGAAATGATTCCAGAGACTACTTTCTCACTTCTTCCAAGGATGTCCCAGCACGAGTGCCATTCTAGACGCACAGGAGAAAAGTTAATTCACTGACCTTAAGGCGTTAGGGCTTAACCTTCTCAACCCCAGTTGAGAAAAGCTGCCAGAAAAATGAATTCCTTAAACTGAATAAAAAAGAGGTTGAAACTCTTTTCATGTTTAAACAAAACAAAGTGAGGACGGCAAATATGCTTAATAAATAAATGTATGTATCTGTAAAATAAAGGAAAAAATATCTTTCTCCTTGGGGATTGTTCACATCAAAGACCTCTGGCATAATAATAGAGAAAATGGAGAACTGACAGTATTTCTGGATGGAGGAAAACAAGTTTAGAGAACACTGCCGTCTGCACCATGAAGTACCTGTGCGAAATACAGCTTCAGCTTCTTCCCGTTGAAGTCTGTCTCGTGGAGTTCTATTCGAGCCCGTGCTGCTGCTTCAGGCTTGCTGAAATTTATTCGCACTCTTCTAAAGCTTTTAAACAGCTGAAACGTAACTTGGTCATCATAGATGGTGAAAAGTGCTTCGAATCTCTCCTACAGATCGAGGGGCAGCCAGGCAGAGAGAATGCGGGCGAGGGGAGAAACGAAAAACCTTTACCCAGAGGAAATTTAAGTCATTAAACATAATTAATGGGATAGAGCTCATTATAATTTGCCTTTTTCCCCAAAAAAGCAGTTTTTTCTTGTAGGTGTACGAGAACAGGTATCCTGTTAATCATATGCTAAATTCTGCAGTTTGCACTTATTCTAAAAATAACCTTATTAAATATAGTGTAGATTCATATTATAAAATCAAATGTAAAGTATTATAAAATAAATGTAAGGTATAAAAATCATAAAAACATTCCCAATTATAGAACAAAAACATTACTATCATTTTGAAGTCCGCAGTGTGCCAGAGTTTCTACCCCCATCCTATTCCTTTCCTGCTTCAAAGTAACCATTTTCTGGAATTTTGTGCTTATCTTTCCCTTGCTTTTCTTTATAGTTTTACAACATTTATATGGATCCCTAAATATTGAATCATTTTGCACATATTCCTCTGTAACTTGCTTTTTGTTCCTAAGATTCTTCCTTGTTCCTGTGTGTAACTAACTGTGAGCCATCCTTTTCACGACTGTATAGTATTCCATTGTAGAGCCATACCACAATTCCTCTAGTGCTGCTGGAATCTGAACTGCCTCCAGTTTTTGCTACTACAGTGCTGCTATGAACATTCTTGGTACCATAAGCATGAGTTTCTCTGAAGTGCAATCCCTGGGCCTTAGCACTGGCACATCTTTAACTTTAGCAGATGTTGCCAAATAGTTTTCCAAAGAGTTTATATCAGTTTACTCTCTAAGAGTGAATGTGTGTTCTGGTTGCATCATATCTATGCCAACATTTGATAAAGACCTTTAAATTTTTATCAATGTGAAGTAGGGAATATGAAATGGGCTCTAATTTTGGTTATAATTCACATTTCTCTGAATAATAAAGAGGTTGAACCTCTTTTCATGTTTACTGGCCATTTGGGGCTCCTCTTAATGTGATGTATCTGTTCATATCTTTTGTCGATTTTTTTTTTTTTCTCTTTTGTCGATTTTTCTATTGGGTTGTCCTTTTTTATTGAGTCATGGGAATTCTATCAAGATACTAATTCTTTGTCAATTATAGGTACCATAAATATTAAAATTTGAACATTACTAAATGTATCCACTTTTTCCTTTTGTGTTGTGTCTTGAGAAATCCTTCTGCACTCTGAGATCACAATGATGTTCTCCCGGATTGTCTTCTCAAAGTTTTATGGTTTTACCTTTCATGTTTAAGTCCTTGCTTTACATAAAACAGATGTGTATGAGGTGCCCCCCACTCACCCCAGTAACCACTATCTCTTTTTCTATCACTCTAGATTAGACTGTATTTTTCAGCATTTTATATAAATGTACTTTTGGTGGGGGGTGGGGGGGAGAGGTCCAGGTATTTTCCCTGAGCATAATCATTTTGAGATTCGTATTACTGGGTTTTTTGTGGTCCTTTTTATTGTCAAGTAGAATTCCACTGTAAGGATGTTTACCCATGTACCTGCTGATGGGCATTTGGGCTGTTTCTAGTTTTGGACTATTAGGTATAAGGCTGCTATGAACATTCATGTACAGATTTTGAGTAGATATATGATTTTATTTCTTTTGGGTGAATACCTAAGAGTGGAATGGCTGAATTGTATGACAAGTATATGATCAACTTTTCAGAAACTGATTTTCAAAGTGATTGTACCATTTTACATTTACACCAACAGTGTGTAAGAGTTCTAGCTGCTCCACATTCTCACCAACATTTGGTATGGTCAGTCTTTTTAACTTCAGCCATTGTACTGGGATACAGTATTATCTCACTGTAGTTTTAACTTCACATTTCCCTAATAACTACTAATACTGAGCACCTTTTCCTAAGTTTATTTGCCATCTCTATAACTTCTTGGGTCAAGTGTCTATTCCAATCTTTTCCCACTTTTAACTTGGGCTATCTTTCTTATTAAGTTGTAAGAGTTCTTTTATGTATTCTATATAGAAGCCCTTTGTCAAGTCTATGTCTTTCAAATATTGTCCTTGCTTTCCTTTTTCATTTTGAAAGAGTATCTTTTGAAAAGCAAGTTTTTTGTTTTGTTTTTTTCTGTTTTTTGTTTTGGGATGAAGTGTTGACTCCATGTGTTGGTTTAAAAAAAACTTTTGTGCTTTTTCAGGGAGATCAGCTCGGTGCTTTGTGACCACCTAGAGGGGTGGGATAGGGAGGGTGAGAGGGAGGGAGACACAAGAGGGAAGAGATATGGGGATATATGTATATGTATAGCTGATTCACTTTGTTATAAAGCAGAAACTAACACACCACTGTAAAGCAATTATACTCCAAAAAAGATGTTTAAAAAAAAAAGAAATGTATCAAGTATAAACGCACATAAGTATAAAAAATAAAGACAATAAATAACTTTAAAAAAACCCCACATGTTCAGTGCCCCCCCGCCCCGGCTGCCTCCCGCACTCCCGCTGCCGGGCCCCTGGCTTCCGAGGAGGCGGCAGCTCCCGACCCTGCGAAGATGGCGAGGAGGAGCCGCCACCGCCTCCTCCTGCTGCTGCTGCACTACCTGGTGGTCGCCCTGGACTATCATAAGGCCTATGGATTCTCTGCCTCAAAAGATAATCAAGTAGTCACAGCAATAGAGTATCAAGAGGTTATTTTAGCCTGTAAATATCCCAAGAAGACCATTTCCTCCAGATTGGAGTGGAAGAAACTGGGGCACGGTGTCTCCTTTGTCTACTATCAACAGGCTCTTCAAGGAGATTTTAAAGATCGAGCTGAGATGATAGATTTCAGCATACGGATCAAAAATGTTACGAGAAATGATGCCGGGAAATATCGTTATGAAGTTTTAGTGCCCCATCTGAACAAGGTCAAAACCTGGAAGAGGATACACTCACTCTAGAAGTATTAGTGGCTCCGGCAGTTCCATCATGTGAAGTACCCAGTTCTGCACTGCGTGGAACTGTGGTGGAGTTGCGATGTCAGGACAAAGAAGGCAACCCGGCTCCTGAATACACGTGGTTTAAGGATGGCATCCGTTTGCTAGAGAATCCAAGACTTGGCTCCCCAAGTGCCAACAGCTCATACACAATGAATACAAAATCTGGAACTCTGCAATTTAATACTGTTTCAAAACTGGACAGTGGAGAATATTCCTGCGAAGTCCGTAATTCTGCTGGACATCGCAGGTGTCCTGGGAAACGAATGCAAGTAGATGATCTCGACATAAGTGGCATCATAGCAGCTGTAGTAGTTGTGGCCTTAGTGATTTCTGTCTGTGGCCTTGGTGTGTGCTATGCTCAGAGGAAAGGCTACTTTTCTAAAGAAACCTCCTTCCAGAAGAGTAGTTCTGCATCTAAAGCCACTGCAATGAGTGAAAATGATTTCAAACACACAAAATCCTTAAAAGAAGTCCACCTTTGCGATGCACCAAAACCACAGTTGTTGCACTATTAAAAGATTATAAAACTCTGCTTTGTTTTACATTTGCAAAGAGGTACATGAGGAGGTGAAATTGGTGTTTCATTATAATCTTTATGACTGCTACATCACTTGAAATTTTTATTTTACACAAATAGTTTTGTCAGCAGCTAAAATACAGTCTGGCTTCTTGTGTCTGGACAAAGTTAAAGGAGTCAAAATACTTTGTAATATTCTGGGGCTTGTGAAATGTTCAATATCGTAACTTCTAGAGTACGTTACTAAAAATATAACATACTGGTTGTGAAATTAATCCACAGAGCATGAAAATATAAGCTGTATGCACCCTCTGTGCAAGAGTCTGATTTAGAGGGTTCAGAAAATACTCTGACAGATGCAAAAGGAACCTCTGGTCTCATTTCTCCCAGAATCCTCCTTTTCCCCCTAATACAATGCTTATTCTGTTGCTCATTTATCACTAATATATTCACAGAAGGGAAGTGGCAGGAAGGGTCTTATACCCAAGGATTTGCACTTTTTGTTTACTTTCATGTCTGAGAACCAAAAGCAACATGAAGAAAAACACCTAAGGACCAGAGCTCACTCACCTGGTGTGTGTCACTGACTTCTTCATTAAACATCGTTCTGAGAGTTAAGCACAAACCCAAGTGTCTTACTTCACCCCCAGAGCTGCTTGTTGCTATTTCCTTCCCCTAAGACCCCTTTGAAGAGGATCAGTGACTTTGACATCAGAACTCGCCATTGGAACCAACACACATAACCCTACAGATACTTGTCCCTGCGTGATGGTGACTTCACATCTCTGTCTATAAAAATCGTGCAATGAAATTTTGCATTGGGCCGAGTCCCTTGCTGTTACGGCCAGTGGTTTTCCAACCCTGCTCATGGCAAAGTCAGCGATATGGAGGGGAGGAGTGGTTGCCTGACAAGTAAAATGAGATGAAACAGCTCAGCGTGGCTCCTGGCACCTGGTGCTACGCTCGATACGTAGAAAACACAGGAGAAATGAAATGAAAAATGGGTCCGATCATCTGGTTTCTAAACTGATGGATCACAAAGACCTCCAGCTAGTGTTACAAAGTGAAAATTCCAATGATGCATGCAATAGGGAGAGTCATTAGACTGTGTTAAAAGCATAATCATCCAGAACTTATTTTGATTATTTGTTTCATATTGAAAAGACAATATGGCTAGGGCACTTCCAGTTCCAGGCAAATCTAGACGAAAAGGTCCCTCACTACCTTTGACAACTTTGAACATGGTTAAACTGCTTTTAAAGGAGTCCACTCTTTTTGCCCAATAGGCAGAGCAAATCGCCAGGATTCACAGGACAGGCAATTGGATTAAGTACTCACCAAGTGCCGAATATGTGCCTGGACACCAGGTCACTGGGAAGATGCCTGTTGTCACACTGCCCCCACTTGTCTGTGACATTCAGTGATTCTCACCAGACCCCTTCCAACAGTTTCCATAAAGGGCCAGGTAGTAGATATTTTAAGACATGTAGGCCATATGGTCCCTGCTATAACTGCCTGTACTGTACTCAACTCTGCCATTTTTCATGTCATTGTATTGTAGCATGAAAGCAGCCACAGACAATACTTTTAAAATGGTCATGTTTGTGTTCTTAAAACAGCAGGCACAGACAGGATCTGGCCCACATGCATAGTTTCCCAACTCTCGGTGGTGAAGCATGAAAAGAAAAAAAAACAAAAAACTATCATTATAATTCTTAGAACATTTTGATTTTGTTTTCGTGAAGTAAAATTGTGTTTTATAAAGGTTAGGGCATTAGTATCTTTAATAGCAAGTTTTGTTTTGTTTTAATTATTATCATTGTAACTAGATTTATTTTTACTTGGGGGTTTAACCTAACTAAATCTGGAACAACTGTTTTTCAATACAGCCTTGCAAAAAACTTCATCTCACAGGTGGTGTTGTCTGATTAAAGTCTACATTAATTAAAAAAAAAACCCACAAAAAACCTTTGTGCTTTTTGTGTCATATTTAGGAAATCTCAGCCATACCCAAGGTCACTAAGATTTTCTCTTATGCTTTCTCGTAGACGTTTTATAGCTTAGTTCTTACGTTTAGGTCTATGATCCACTTCAAGTTAATTTTTGTATGTGAGACAAGGGTCAAAGTTCATTTTTTATCCCATATGGCTATCCCTTTGTTCCAGCACCCACTGTTGAAATGAATATCCTTTCCCCTGTGCACTGAAAACTATAAGACGTAGTTGAAAGAAATTAAAGACCCATATAAGTGGAGAGATATAACTCTTCTCCTTGGGGAATCACCTTTCTGACACTACTGGCTCTCTCCATGTATGTTTATTCCCTATTTCATTAATTCCTGCTCTTTATTCTTAAAATTATTTATTTATTTATTTATTTATTTATGGTTGTGTTGGGTCTTCGTTTCTGTGCGAGGGCTTTCTAGTTGCGGCAAGTGGGGGCCACTCTTCATCGCGGTGCGCAGGCCTCTCACTATCGCGGCCTCTCTTGTTGCGGAGCACAGGCTCCAGGCGCGCAGGCTCAGTAATTGTGGCACACGGGCCTAGTCGCTCCGCGGCATGTGGGATCTTCCCAGACCAGGGCTCGAACCTGTGTCCCCTGCATTGACAGGCAGATTCTCAACCACTGCGCCACCAGGGAAGCCCCTCTTTATTCTTTTCTTTGAGTTTTTTCTCTATCACCTTAAGATGGATGCTTACTCCATTAGTTTTTCAATTTTTCTCATTTTTAATATCAGCATTTTAAAAATATACATTTCTAAGTATTATTTTAGCTGTCCCCACACGTTTTAATATATATTATTTTCACTATCGTTTGATTCTAAATACTTTAGTCTAATTTCCATTATGATTCTTCCTTGTCTCATGAATTGTTTAGATGTTTCTTAAATTTCAAATAAATTTCAGGGAAGTTCAGGTTCAGCTTGAACTTCACATCCAGCCTCAGGCTTCTGCTGGAGTAGAGAGAACTGCATGTGCCAGCCTGTAGATGGTCCGATGGCCCCGTCAGGGACAATGTCGTCCACATGGTGGTATCTTTCCTGTGACTTCAGTAACCGAGCACTGGCTTTGATGAAGAAGTACAAAAGCCACCTCTGCATTTGCGAGGGGGACATGAGTACACACCATCCATTCCTGAGGACCACAGGCTCTCTGCTCATTGGCCTTTAGCATGGGTAAAACACTCCTTTTTGCATCTAGTAACAGAGACTCTTCACTTCTTCAAACATGAGACCACAAAAGGAAGACCTAAGGAGGAATTCACAGCCTGGACAGATCACTTCAGCAAGGTCTTATGGCTTCTACCAGCCACTTATCTTCTGAGCACAGAACTCTGGAGCTCGGCTGTCTGCGTTTAACTCCTGGCTCCATTATACATCTGTGTGACCTTGGGCAAGTTACTCACTTTTGCTGTGCCTACAGTTTCCTTATCCATTAACTGAGGATAGTAAAAGTACTCACTTCATTGGGTTATTGGTGATAGAAAGAGAGACCATTTAAAGGTCTTAGAACAATACAGAGGGAGTATTATCACTATTATTAACAGAAATAGGTAGAGCTGTTGCAATAATCCATTTGCCATTCTGTGGTCACAAAAATAGCTGTTCTACTATGTGATGTGGATTCCCCAGGAAGGAGGTAAATACACAGCGATGACAGTATGAACTAGAGAGCAGGTACCACGGAGGTCGCCAGTGGAAAATTAAAACCTGCCCTTCCTGACAGTCCTTTAGTGTAATTCAGATGCGTCGAGCTGAGGGAGCAGTCACCTAGGAGACATGCCCTCCCAGGAGACTCGGTTGCAGTGGGTGATACAGTGAACCACTGATTAACAGAATCAGTGTCCATCTTCCCAGGATTCTTCTGAACTTGACCTATGACCCTGACCCTTTGAAGCAGAGGACCCTGCTTCTCTGTTATGACACTGAGGACTCTGCATTACTCTGCTATGAACTTTGACTTGAACTGAGGGAGAGGATAGCAGGGTTTTTTTTTTTTATTGTAGCAATAAATTGATTGTACATACTGAAAAAATACACTATTTCCATGCCAGTGGCTTTTAATCTTCCTTATTAATTTTGTCTTTTTGTTTTGTTTTCTATTTCATAAAGTCAACTGTTGGGTGATGGCCTTGGAGTTGCTTACTATGTATGTATTCATGGCGCCAAGCTTGCACAGAATGAAAAGCCACTTAAAACAAATGGAAACGGCTGATATGAAGCTAACACGGTATGCATGAAAACGTGGAGGAGCAAGACACGACTCCTCTTCATCAAGGTCAGTTACGTACAAAGACCAAGAAACATTTCATTCTTGGGCTTGTCCATGTGCTTAAGGATTGGCAGTAACTTGAGCTCTGTTCTATTTCTTTGGTCTCCATCTAGATCTTTGTGTGTACGTGTCTTGATAAATTCTTTCTCGCTGTTCATCCACTCACTCATTCAATAAGGCCAGGTACTAGCTTAGATATTGAGGCTAAAACAAGGAACAATATTGATTGTGTGATTTATTCCAGGGTGGACGTTCATTTCCTTTCTGGTGGTGTTTTCTTCATGGACATTAGAGAATGAAGGTGATTTTTCAAGTTAGGGACCCATCTTTCCAAAGACATGTAAACTTGAAAGAATGTCAGATACAAGTCTGAGAAGGAAGTGTATTATTTGTTCCTTTAAAAAGAATACGGCATCCTTCCTCTTCCTGAACATTCGGTTCAGAAGCCTTCAGGTGTAGCCAAGTAAGGTTGGTGTGTCCACGGTGATGGGGAGCAGGGAGCCTCAGCGGCCTGGAGCAGGGTGTCAGATACAGGTGGGTTAGCGGGGGCAGACACCGGGGAGGGAGGCAGGCCCAGCATGGGGTGCGGGAGCCCAACAAGGATGAGGACAGTGTGCCCACACAGGGGGAGCCCAACACAGGGCGCTGAAACTCAGCGGGGTGAGGAGGGTGTCCATGCGGGAAGACTGCCCAGAGCAGGGCAAGAGAGAGGGTATCCAGCAAAGGGGCGGCTGATGGCGTGAGAAGGCTGAGGAGGGGACCTGCTCAGGAAGGCAATCCAGCCTGGAGCTCGGAGCCCAAGTGAGTAGGGATGTGTCTGCAGGAGGGCAGCACAGGACACTGGATCCTGAGCAGGGTAAGGAGGGCACCCGCAGGGGTATCAGAACCCAGGTGGTGTGAAGGGGGGTTTCCTGTGGTGGAAGCTAGTTTTCTCTCTGTCAGAGAAAGGAGTTACAGATTTGAAAAGGAAGAAAACTAGAAACAATTCTTTAGTGTTGGAAGTATACGTGTGAACACAGGTATGTATGCAAGTATATTCATATGCACATAGTTCCCACCTCTGTGCCAGAGGCCTAGGAACAGTGAGACTCCGAGAGCACCCGGCACACACAGCTAACTCCTATCTCGGTTCCTAAATATGACTGTTCTCCATTGAAAGGAATCACGGCTCCTCATAGGAATGGCTGATTCCAGCACTGGGGCAGGGAGAGTACAAGATAATTCTGGAATAGTTTGTTATGCTAGAAAGTTTAAAGAGGTACCCGAAGAGTGATGGGCACATGTCAAAAAGACACAGAGACCACCTGAAAGGGGCAAGTGCTGGCCAAACCTGGGACGAAAGTAGCATAAAATCACGACAATAACAGATTATAACCAATGAATGAAATAGGAAACCACGAATCTTGCTGATATGAGTAAATATGTTTAAAACTTGACAGGGATACAGGATATTTACTTTCATAGTAACTCCCACAAAGTACTTATTAACTACAAGGAAAAAAAGAATAACTCGACAGTGCAGAAACCTGGGAGACACTGTCTTAATCAAGGGCTCAAAGTGAATTTCATCGGTAAGAGGACAAATTAAAGATGGATGTGAGAAGAGGACAGCATCACTTCTGTGATGTTCCTGCCGAAGGTGCACAACCTGACTCTGACCCTGAAGAAACATCAGCCAAACCCAAACTGAGAGACAGGCTACAAAACGATCAGCCTGCAGTCTCCTAGAGTGTGAGCATCCTGAAAGGCAGGGAGGACTAGGAATTGTTTCAGACTGAAAGAGACCTGACAACTGAATGCACTGCTTGATAAGGGACTGGATTTTTGTTGTTGTTATAAAGGACATTACTGGAACCACCGGCAAACTTGAGTGGGGTCAGAGAATTAGAACAATGTACCAATGTAGTCAGAGAATTAGAACAATGTATCAATGTTAATTTCCTGAATTTTGTTTTTTCTCTTAGAATGCCCTTGTTTGTAGCAAATACAAATTAAAACATTGTGGGTGATGGCTACAATTGCTGGCAACTTACTCTTAAAATGGTTTTAGGAAAAAAGTCCTTCGTACACCCAAACCAGTAAAAGTATTTCAATATGCACTGCCAATATACTTTATTTATTTATCTACTTTTAAATTTATATACATACACACATACCCATACACACACATATTATGGACATGTTGTGCTATCCCAATATAATATGCCCTATAAAACTTATAAAAATAGAAACGTAAATCAGGTAAGAAAATAAAACAAACAGAAAAGACATGGTTACTGAAATTAATTTAGGAGGGCTCAACATAAATGCTGGCGAGTGTTGGTACCCTGACCCTGTAGATAATCTTCCCAGTTTTTTATTCATCACATATTTAATGCACAGCAAGGCTCAAAAGCTGGGCTCTGTGCCAGGCAGTATAGAGGCGACACACATGCCTATCGGAGCTCGCTCACTCCTGAATTATCCCGCCCTCCCCCATGGGAGCACCCTGCTTCGGAGAGATTAGAAACACATACACATGGGTAATCTAGATGTTTCTTAGAACCCAAGGACCTTAAATCCTACCTTGATTTGGGGACTGGCAGATCTTTTCCAACTGAAATTGAGATTACTGGGGAAAAAAAGCTTCAATGCATTATTTGTTTTGAGAAAGATAAAAAAGAAAACTATAAGGCATTTCAACTCTATAGACACATTAGAGAAAAGTTATTTAAATTATGTTAGGGGACTTCCCTGGTGGTCCAGTGGGTAAGACTCTGTACTGCTAATGCAGGGGTCCCGGGTTTGATCCCTGGTCGGGGAACTAGATCCCCCATGCCGCAACTAAGAAGTCCACATGCCGCAACTAAGAAGCCCACGTGCCGCAACAAAGATCCCGCGTGCTGCAACTAAGACCCAGAGCAGCCTAAATAAATAAATAAATATTTAAAAAATTATGTTAGGATAAATCTCAATTAAATTATAGGAAGTATTAAATATTATACTGGTTCTTTCTCATTATTCAGTGACTTCAAACGTCACTTCTTCAGACAGGCATTCCCCAACCACTCTAGTTAAAAACTGTCACCCATCAAGTCACTCTCTACCCCTCCACTATTTTATTTTCTTCACAGCAATACTTGTTATTATCTGAACTTCTGATTCACTTGTTTGCATGTTAAATATCTTTATCTCCTTAATGTTCCATCAGGGCTGGAGAGTCACTGTGTTCACCACTGTCTCCCCAGAACTTTAACTGTGGCTGGCACAATGCTCAGTGAACACTTACTGAATACACAAATCAAGATCGAATGTGGAATCTGTAAACCAATTGTCTCTAAGAACATGACAGCTAACCTGACTCTTCAGTGATCTCTCAATATGGCCGATAATTAGGATACCTAACTAAATGATCTAAGACCCTTTTTAACTCTTGTTTTTGAGACAAAGTATTTACAATGGAAGCTACAAATATAATCGAAGATAACTGAAGATAGCTTCTTCATTTCAAAATCTTATATTTGTAATTTCCTGAATGTTATACATTCGATGCGATGGTCTGAGGACCCAGCGCTAGTCCATGAACTCTGCTACTGGTCCACAACAAGGTTTGGTATAGAAATTGAGAGAAAGGGTCTAGGAACATTTTAGCAAGTTTACACTGCTGTGACATTCTTATTGCATTTTACAAATCTGTGACAGTTTGGAGGAAAAACCTGGTCCTTCACTAAGCAATAAATTTGAGAAGCATTCATCTACAGTTTATGCAAAAGTGTGTTAAAAAGGAATAAAAATGTTAACTACCAGACTGGCAAAAATTTTCAATTCTGAAAATATAAAGTATTGGTGATGCAACAATTGATGGAACAATGGGAACTCTTCTACATGGCTGGTAGGAACGCAAACAGGTACAACTTTAGAGACTGTGTGACAGTCTCCACTAAGATGGTGAAAATGTGCAACCTGACAAGCCAGCAACATCATTCCTGTTTACATACCCCGAGGAGACCCCCCACTCTCACCCTCACATATACAGGACACATACAGAACATTTACAACATCACTGCTGCAATAACAACATCTCAAAAATAATCTAAATGTCCAACATTAGAATGGGTAAATAAAGAATGGTATATTTGTAAAACAGGACAGTATACAGCAAGGGACACTGAACACATATCTCAACATGGATTAATCTTACAAATATAGGGGACTTACCTGGTGGCACAGTGGTTAAGAATCTGCCTGCCAATGCAGGGGACATGGGTTTGATCCCTGGTCCGGGAAGATCTCGCGTGCCGTGGAGCAACTAAGCCCGCGCTTAGCTGCACCACAACTACTGAGCCTGCGCTCTGGAGCCCACGAGCCACAACTACTGAAGCCCGCGCGCCTAGAGCCCGTGCTCTGCAACAAGAGAAGCCACCACGATGAGAAGCCCGCGTAACGCAACGAGGAGTAGCCCGCGTAACGCAACGAGGAGTAGCCCGCGTACCGCAACGAAGAGTAGCCCCTGCTCACCACAGCTAGAGAGAGCCCGTGCGAGGCAATGAAGACCCAATGCAGCCAAAAATTAATTAATTAATTAATTAATTAATTAATTTTAAAAAACACAAAACTTTGCAGGCCAAAAGGGAGAGTCATGGTATTTAAAAAACAAAAATCTTACAAATATAACATGGAGAAAAAAACATATAATTATGCCATTTATAGAAAATTTTAAATAATGTAAAATTCTATGTATTCCATTAGTGTTATAGTTTTCAGCATACAGATCCTGCACATATTTTGTTGGATTTATCTTTACGTATTTCATGGTGCTACTGTAATGTTTTTTAAGTTTCAATTTCCAAATGTTTACTGCTAGTATAGAGACATATAGTTGATTTTGTATATTGACCCTGTATCTTACAACCTTCTTAAACTCACTTATTAGTTCTAAGAGTTTTTATGTAGATTCCTTTCTAAATAGACAATCATGTCAACTGCAAACAGAGGAAAATTTAAAAATAGTATACATACACACACACAGTATTAGGTTGAACCAGAAGAAATGCCAATACAGGTATCCACCACTTTTTGAAAGTTTGCTTTATGCTGCTTTGCTTTTACAAAAGACCTATATTAGTACCTGTTTTCACTAACTGAAAGAAATCCAAAGAGGATGTTTCCCTTTTACAAAACAAAGGCGAAAATCGCATTCAGCATCTGTTTTGCAGCAGCCGTCATAGAGGCAGTGCACACCGCAAGCAGTGAGAGTGGCACCACCAAGCTCCTTCCCGGGGAACTATCCTTAGCATCTCAGCATCTCAAGCCACCCTAGCTTTGAACTGTGTCTGTGAGCATCTGTGCTTTACCTCGATTTATTCTGTGCATCCTTTGGTAAGATGTGTCCTAAGGAATTGCTTCTTCATTTTATACCATTTCAGTTTACAAAAGGTTTTGTAGAAACACTCTACTTTTGCAGAAAGGGGGAAACCTGTATTTGACCATTTTGGCCTACAGATACACCAATTTCATATGGTTAAACTTAATAAAAAGTTAAAATTGCATGGGAAATGATAAACACGGAGTTCAGGATAACGCTTACCTCTGGGAGAAGACAAAAGGAGTTCAATTTATCAGTCAAATTTTATTTGCTAAATTGGGTGGGCATGTGGTTTTTCTTTATATTAGTCTTTATCCTTTTTGCACAAGCTAAAAATTGCCCCTGTTTTGAGAGCCTGAGACAGTGCCTTTACACAGGAGGAATAACCAAACTTGGAAGTTATTCACCTGTGTCTTCCCTGGGCTCCTTGTGAAAGAAGAGGCCAAGGCAAGGGCACACACAGGGAGCTTGTTTTGGGAAGTGACCTCATGTGACAAGGTGGGAACAGGGAAGAAGGGAAAGCCCGTCCTCCTTCTGTCCAGGTCGTGTTACCAAGCTGGTCACCTCTGTGAGCAACTGGGGCTTGATCCTGCTAGGAGCACTCTTGAGGAGCCAGAAGCCAAGGAATTGGTGGCTGGAGAGTAGAGGAGAAGGGACTTATTCACTGGCTTCAGCCCCCCACTGGTCAAGGCTTGCCCTGTGAGATGTTAATTAACTCCCTCACACTGCTACGTCTGCACCTGCATCGATACGGACGAGCATCTGTGCACAGTCAGCAGAGAAACACTGGGACAAAGAGCACGATATCCACAGTGCCACGGAGGCCAGCTGCTGTGAGGTTACACCTGCACACAGGTGAGTACTCTCACAACAGCTGGAGTGAAAATGTGGGCCAAAAGCATACAAAGTGGGGCAAAAGAGGTGCCCATACATATACACATACATAGTACACACACATATGTACATATTTATATATATTATATATGTATAAAAGCATATTACAAAGAATGATAAAGTCAAGAAAAAGGGGGGGTTGCATTTTTCTTTTGGTGGTAAAATATACAAAACACAAAATTTACCATTTTAATCATTTTTAAGTGTACAATTCAGTGGCATTAAGTATATTCACACTGCTGTACATAACCACTATCCACCTCCAGAACTTTTCATCATCCCAAATTGAAACTCTGTACCCATTTAAGCTGTAACTCCCAATTCCCCACTTCTCACAGCCCATGGCAACCACCATTCTACTTTCTGTCTCATGTAAGTAGAATCATACAATATTTATCCTCTCGTGTCTGGCTTATTTCACTTAGCATAATGTCTTTCAAGGTTCATCCACAGTATCAGAATTTCATTCGTTTTTAGGTCTGGATAATAGTCCATTGTATGTATACACTGCATTTTGTTTATTAACTTATCCGTTGATAGACGTTTGAGTTGTTCCCACTTTTTGCCTATTGTGAATAATGCTGCTGTGAACATTGGTGTACAAATATCTGTTGGAGTCCCTGCTTTCTTCTGTGTATATACCCAGAAGCAAAATCATTGGATCATATGGTAATTCTATGCTTAATTCTTTGAAGAACTGCCATACCATTTTCCACAGCAGTCATACCATTTTATGTTCCCTCCCGCAATGCACAAAAGGTTCCAATTTCTCCATATCCTTGTCAATAATGGGTGTGAAGTATCTCATTGTGAATTTGATTTGTACTTCCCTAATTATTCATGATGTTGAGCATCTTTTCATGTGCTTATTGGCCATTTATACATCTTTGGAGAAATGTCTATTCAAATCTTTTGCCCAGTTTTCAACTAGTTGTACATACCCCATTTGGTTTTTGTTGTTGAATTTTAGGAGTTCTTTATATATTCTGGGTATTAATCCCTTATCAGATATACGATTTGAAAATATTCTCTGCACACGTTTTAAATTCTGATAAAGTCCGATTTATCTATTTTTTCTACTGTTGTCTGTGCTTTTGGTGTCATATCTGAGAAATTAATGCCAAATCCAATGTCAAGAAGCTTTCCCTCTATGTTTCCTTCTAAGAGTTTATAGTTTTAGCTCTTACATTTAGGTCTTTGATCTATTTGGAATTAATTTTTGTATATGGTGTAAGGTAAGGGTCCAACTTCATTCTTTTGCATGTGGATATCCAGTTTTCCCAGCATTATTTGTTAAAAAGACTGTCCTTTCCCCGTTGAATGGTCTTGGTATCCTTGCTGAAAATCATTTGACCATATATGCAAGGATTCATTTCTGGACTCTCTGTTCTATTCAATTGGTTAATATGTCTATCTTTAAACCAGTACCATACTGTTTTTTTTTTTAATTGAGATATAATTGACAGTAAGTACCACACTGCTTTGATTACTACAGCTTTGTATTAAGTTTTAAAATCAACAAGTGTGAGTCCTCCAACTTTGTTCTTTTTCAAAACTGTTTTGGTTATTTGGGGGTCTCTTGAGAGTCTATGAATTTTAGGATGAGTTTTTCTATTTCTGCAGGAAATATCTTTGGGATTTTGATAGGGATTGCACCAAATCCATAGACTGTTTTAGGCAGTACTGACATCTTAACAATATTAAGTATTCCAGTCCATGGATATGAATATCTTTCCATTTATTTGTGTTGTCTTTAATTTCTTTCAGCAATGTTTTGTAGTTTTCAGTGTACAACTGAAAAATGGGTTCTAAAGCAAGCTCAATACTCTGTTACTCTGAAACTACTGTATGAGACTTGGCTAGGATTTCTTCCAGCTCTAAACTTCTATGATTCTCTAGTGTTTAATCTAGCCTTGAAGTTAACTAAATTTTTACTAATTCTTGGCCAGAATGGCACTACAGATTCAATTAAACAAATATTTACTGAAACCATATTATGTTCCAGGCACTGTTAAAAATACAGTTCACTTTAACATTCTTCCTTTGAATCCCCTTTTGCAATTCTCAAATTTAAAACAAATCACTTTCCTCAAAAGTTTTATTTCTCCTGGATGGAAGGTTGTATTAGAAACACTCAACAATTGATTAGGTCTAAAAACCAGAGACTCAGGGTATTTCAGTTAACTTCCAGATATCATTTATTTTTCTTAAGTAATATTTTCTGTTCTTCTTTAAATGGAGGGTATAGAAACCAAATGCTCGATAGAAAGATTATATTATGCATATGATTATACAGACCACAGAAGAATTTGCGCCAGTGTATCTGAAATCACAATTTCAGATTAAATCTCCTACATACTACTTAACCTCACTCAGCTTATAAGTCTGTTTCTCTACCACAGCTCTGTATCACTAATCCTCCACAAACATCTCACATAATCCATTCATTCAACAAACATTTAACAGGTGTTGCCCTGTACTGGGAACTGTATTAGATGCTAAGTGTCACTGATCAAAAAGCAGGACCAGGAGAGCAAGTAGAGATGTCTTAATATACCCCAACCATCATCATTAGAAAAATAAATCAAATGTCGTGTGGTGAGTAGGTCAGTGGAAACAGTTTCATGTGCGAAGGGTAGTGCTTTGCGAAGAGGCTAATCCAAAAGCAACATGCGTTTCTTTATAAAGTCAGTCCTATCTGGAATGCTGCTTCGCATCAACATTCACTGAGTCCCCTCAGACACACAGACCTAAATCAGAAAGGACAATCACTCCAGTTTCTCCCATCATAAAAACCTAAATTGCATTTTGAAGACCTCTCATGTTCAAACCAGAAGGCTGCTCAATTTTTCCTTATTTTAAGAAAGGGAAAACTGGGGTTAAAAATGTCAAGTTAATAAAATCACACGGGAACAAATTCCAATCTGTTACAGAAAAATTAGGTACTAAACGTGCAGTGCTCCAGATGGAGCCACTGATTAGCTGAGCACATGTATAACAACTAGCAACCGTGTTGCTGCAGAAACAGAAATCACGAGATAAGCCTTTTCCTCGGTTTATTCTTCTTACAGTTTACTATATTCTTTACTCTTCCTCCCCCACCTCACGCAATTTTCAAGAAAAACTGATGAAAATGTAGAGCCCAAATCCAGCGATCTTAAATGAAGATTCACCTTCACATGACAATGGCACCTGTGTTACTCAGTCTACCATTCAAAAGAGGGTAAAAGCTCATTCCAACAATTATAAAATTATCAAGACAAAAACCTTTTCAAACCAGGAGAAAAAACTAAAATTCTTTTGAAAATAAAGCATTTAATTGCAATCAGAATTATTTTGCCCATAATCCGTCAGAAGTGGTTTTTGTTTTGCTTTGTTTTTTGCACGTATGTGGATGACCTGCACAAACAGGTTATTCCAGAAGAAACGAAAGCAAAATAAGACACTGATAGTGAGAAGCAAACTATAAAGAAAACATTTGATTCTCCCTACACTTTATATCCAATTAATGATCCATATATAATTTTATTATATAAACATTTTATATTCTGCAGCTTCAGATATTATCATGAAGGTTTTTATATAAAATTTACTATGAGTTAAGAACTGTATGTAATGTGAAGTCCACTGAACTGCTGCTAGAATTTCTGGTGATATCACTTCCAATATAAATTTAGGTTAGATACAACCTCAAGTGGTTGAAAAATTGAAAACCAACCAGAATTCATCACTTCGGCAAGTTAAACAAATCCCTAGGCTAGAGTAAAAAAAGAAAAACCTGGGACAGATAAGATTGTGAGGTTTCTTGAAAAATTCTTACGAATTTTAAGATAAAATAGCAATACATGTGGTTTCTCACAACAACAAACAACAAAGTCAGTGTAATTATTTATTACATGAAAATTTAGAGCTCTTAAAACGTATGAGAAAACTAGGAAGAATGATTTTACAATGTCTACACTGTGACTGAACTTGGGAAAGAAAATAGCGTTTGTAAATGAAAACAAACCCAAACGGTAAAAACCTGGCAGCTGCCACCCTCTCCCGCTCCCCTTCCAGGTCTCCTGCACCTCTAGGCTGGTTTCCACAAGCGCACCCCAACGGGCCCTGCTTTTGGCTCTCCTGCCACCACTCTGCCCTTCACAGGTTGTGGCTGACCTTCCCAATGTGTAATTCTGACTGCCACTCCTTTGCTCAGAGGCTACTGACCACAGAAGGGCAAGCTCCTCGAGTCTGCAGGATGCCCCACACTCACCTTTCCAGCCCGATTGCTCTTGACTTTGGCTACATCTCACCTCAGTGCCAGCCACACAGAACTGCTCGCTACTCCCTGCAGGAAGCGGTCCATGCTCTCCTGATTCAGCTCTTTCGCTCATTCTGTTCCCTCTGGCTGGAACTGCCTTTCCCTTCCCTGCTAAACTCCTACCCAACTCACACAGCTCCTCTGCAATGCCGTCTCCCCGTAAGATCTTTCATTCCAGCTGGCTGTGATCCTACTCCTCTGTTACCTCAGTACTTTCAAGCGTCTCTAAAGGCACGAGTATTCTATCTTACATCAAATTACTGATCATCTCCACTGCAGGACTGTAAACTCTCTGTGGCAGAAGCTGTTTAAATTCCCTGAAGCAACTGGTACAGTGCCTTGCACACTGGAGCACTCAAGTACGTACTGAGTCAAACTATATCAAGTTCTGCTCCATGAGAGTCACTGGAAGGAAAATACTTTGAGGGCATAGATAGGAAATTAAAAGGATCATGATAGGATTTTTAAACGAAGTCTTAGAACATGCAAAATTCATACCAGTGGCAGAAATATTTTACTTTTGTAGGACTAAGACCCACAAGCTTTTGTGAGGTCACGACGGAACCAAAAGCGCACACACAATCTCTTTTTCCAGTTAAATAATGAATGAACTAAAGAAGAGTAACCTTTTAAAAAAATAAACTCAATCATTTTGCCCTGGCCAGGTTGTAGAAAGTAAAACAGGAAATACTAACAACTCTGTTAAAATGAAATCATAAATAGTCCTAATTATGTAATTAGCCCTAGAAAAAGGCTTAAAATAATTCCTTCTTTTGTGAATTTACTCCCAAGTAATAGGAAGCCAGGCTAAAAATCACTTAGCTTCTCTTTAACCACAGGCTCCAAAAATGAATGACTGCATGAAAAATGGATGAACTTAACAGGACTTGATTCAGAGTTCACTAGAACCCAGTACTTCTCAAAATGCCTGTGGGGAAGGACTGGATTTTAAATATTTCCTATCTGTTGCAGACTGATAGTCTCATAAAGCATAATAAAAATGCCCCAGCAATGTCTAAAGTTTGGTGCACACTTCTCTACCTGTCACGGACCAGTAATAAACTTTGCAAACGGGCAGCCATGTGCTGTTTCCCCGAACCCGCACACATTTAACACACTACCAAAGGCAGGGAAAGGTAGGGTACATGCTTACCTTCTGCTCTGGCACCTCAAACACAGCTTCATGGACACTGCAAGCAAAAAGTGAGGTAGGCAGATCACTTAAATCCATCATTTCTTCCAAATCATCTTCATTTTCACCAAAAATCATCTCTTCTTCTTCTTCTTGGTCACTGCTACAGAGATCTGACTGGCTATCATTCCAAGATTTCATAGTGTCCCTCAGCATTATCCCCTAAAAGCAGGTCTTTTCCGTTCTTAAAGTTCTAAGATGTCTACCAGGCATCTACTGTTAAAAAAAAGAAAACAACAGAGGTAAGACTTTGAAGGCCCAATAACGCTCCAATTAATTCTCAAGACAGCGACTCATCAAATGAAGCAATTTTATTCAGGAAAGATCAAAGTTTAAATCTCATTACAGTCCTCATAAATGAATTCTATACCTACTAATTTGCTTTGCTTAGCATACTTTATGTAATATATTTCACTGGCAGCGACATATTACGAAAAAAAGGCTGCAAGTTTTCTAGTGAAATGGAGCTGGGGGAATAATACAAAATGAAATATTATCAACATGTACACCAGTTTACAAGCAGTAGGAAGGAAAATGTGAACCAGAACTGCCTTTGCATATTTGTTTGGGATTTAGGTCTGCAACACTGAAATTGGCAGAGCAGAATAAAACCCACACTGATTCACTCACCATCTGCACCCTAAAATATGGGCTGCAATAAGCTGACTTTACCTTTTTTAACCAATTTGTTCTTTTTGAATACACTCTCGAAGAACTAAGTTACACAGAACCAAAAGTTCTATACAAAGTTGGTCTTTGCTAATATCAGAAATATTTACAACAGGCAAAATCTGACATAGAAGACAATTTTTAAAATGTCCTTTCTCTGAATGCTTAAAAATCAATAATTTTAACCCCAAAGCATGGAGCTGATAGTGTCCCACTGTTAAATAATGAACAGAGTCTGTCTTATAGGACTGTTTATGTGCATTTTTTTCTCTTGTGATGAACTGCACTCCACACCCACCAAGCAGAGTGCCTTGAACATAACACATTTCAAGATGCTGGAATTTAAGTAATACTTATCAGGCACAGAAAAATTAAGTGAGTGTGATTATTACTACCTCAATATTACCTTTGTGATTTTCTCTTTTATTTCAAAGAACATGAAGTTGCAAATATATTGCTTATATAGAAAACAGTACAGAATGTTAATTATGGGAAAAAATAGTGATTTTTTTTCCCCGTTATTCCACTATATCAATCAGGAAAGACTAATTCTAAAAAGTAAAATCTTTACTTGTTTTCAGAAACATTTTCCGAGTGTCTACTGCATGCCAGGTACACAGAGCTAGCTATGAGATGAATAAAACATGGTTCCTATCCTCAAGGAGATCCCACCAAAGCAAGAATTTCTTCCCTTCAATAATACCCCAAAGGGACCTTGTTCCATTAACTGGCTCCTATACTTTTAATTTCTCCGTCTCCACCCATTCATTCCTCTTCTTCAGCAAACATACCTCTTCAAGATTCCCCACCCCACCCCGGCCCAATCTTGAAAAAAGAAAACCTTCCATTTGGAGTCTGCCTGCCCCTCGATCTACCTCCCTCTGTCTCTGCTTCCCCTTTCCTACCAGCTTCCTGGGAAGAGGAGTCTCCTGAACTCCAGTCACCCCTGAATTCAGGGCAGCTGGACTCCTGCCCCCCCACCTCCAGCTAAAACTGCCCCCACTGGATGGCAACAGCCTCTTGGTGGTGTCCTAACCCCAGGCCTCTGCCTGTCTCTGCAGCTCGGGACCCACCGCCTACCCATTCCTTCTGGGATGTCTCTGTGCCCCTGCCCTTCCCGGGCTCCATCTTTCCCGGCTCTCTTTCCTCGCCAGCTGCCCTTGTCACTGGCTCCTCTTTCCCTACTCACCCTTTACAACGTCTCTTCGAGGTTTCAACCCCATCCTCTTCTTCATCTTACTCTTCCTGGGTGGTTTTATCCAGGCCCAAACATTTTAACTACTCCACCACCAGTGTTTCTCAACTTTGTTTCCTGCTTCCCCGGGGTTCACACACACAACACATGTATATCAATACAGTCTCTCGCTTCAATAATTCTTAAGCCGGGAAAGATGTCACCGAAATTGAGGGGGAAGCAAGAGCAGAATCTTGGGCATCGGAGGGGATGGTGCGTTGAAAAACGACAGGATCCCGAAAGATTCTCATCTGCCCCCAGGTCTTTACTGCCTGTGCACACTGAACTCCACCTCTCTCTCCTGAGTTCTAGACTTGTATTTTTAGCTTTCCTTTGAATATACCTATCTGGTGCTACAACTGTTTAAAACTTATTGCTTTAAGTAGATGATTGTGCTGGAAATCTCCGATCTGGACAGGGGCGTGCTGGAGGGAAAATGGTATCTCACTGTGACTTCCATTGTAATCTTTTCTTTTTTTTAAATTTTTTTAAAAAATTTTTTTATTTTTATGGCTGTATTGGGTCTTCGTTTCTGTGCGAGGGCTTTCTCCAGTTGCGGAGAGCGGGGGCCACTCCTCATCGCGGTGCACGGGCCTCCCACTATCGTGGCCTCTCCTGCTGCGGAGCACAGGCTCCAGACGCACAGGCTCAGTAGCTGTGGCTCACGGGCCCAGCCGCTCCGCGGCATGTGGGATCCCCCCAGACCAGGGCTCGAACCCGTGTCCCCTGCACTGGCAGGCAGACCCTCAACCACTGCGCCACCAGGGAAGCCCTGTAATCTTTTCTTTAAGACTAAGTTGTCAGCTAGAGTCCGTAGCTTTGTTCATTTCTGTTATGTACTTGATTATTTGTTTACAAATCACTCCTAAGCTACCAGAGCTTGAGTACCTTTGAATCCCCAGTCCCTGGCACAGTTTCTAGCTCAGAGTATATGCTTAATAAGGATTACTGAACCGAAAGCAGGTAGTATTGTGTTTACCCCTCTGATACGGCAGCACAGACAAAGGAAAATTTAATTCTGCATGAGATTAGAGACAGCTTCCCCAAAGGAGGTTATGGTTAGACTTAAAGGATGAACAGAATTTCAGCAGGAAAAGAATGGGGTGCATTCCCGGCGAAGCCAACAGTTCATGGACAAAGGCAGGAAGACACAACGAGGAGCAGGCACAGGATCATGAGATCTGGTGCGGCCAGAGTGGACCAGGTTTGGTGGGGATGGCACGAAACAAAGCGAGAAAGGTAGGTTTGGGCCAGGCTGCCTGGAAAGTAGGGTTACAGAGTTCTGACATAAAAATTAGTCAATATTAGCATGGCATTGAAGGTTTTAGGCAGGGAAATGATATAACCAACCTAATTTAACTTTCAGTATCACTAAAAGTGGGCTGTCTTTACCTCTTATCTCTGAGACACTAACGTCTTTATCCTCCCCCTCCCCATTAAAAAGAGGTGAGGAAAACACCTGGCCTGGCTGGAGAGTTAGGGAGCTCTGAATGGCTAGATTTTGAAATTTGAGAAAGTCAAGCTATTTTTGATAAGATTTTCTGTTTGTCTCAAGTTCCTTCCTCCAACCTCTAAAAAAAAAAAAATCAGAGCACAAGAAACAATCCTTCACCTGACTTAAAAAAAAAAATTCTTAGAATGTTACACCTTCATTTCCTGTTTTCCACCTTCATTTTGGGGTAACTTTTTCTTTTGATATAATTTCAAACAGAAAAGTTGCAAGAATAGTACAAGGAATTCCTGCGTACCCTTTTCCTGTATACAATTACTTACATTTTTGCCTATTTTAAAAATCATTCTCTCATTTTTTTTTTTTTTTTTTACTTGATTTTATTTATTTATTTATTTATTTTTGGCTGTGTTGGGTCTTCGGTTCGTGCGAGGGCTTTCTGCAGTTGCGGCAAGCGGGGGCCACTCTTCATCGCGGTGCGGGGACCGCTCTTCATCGCGGTGCGCGGATCGCGGCCCCTCCCGTCGCGGGGCACAGGCTCCAGACGCGCAGGCTCAGCAATTGTGGCTCACGGGCCCAGCTGCTCCGTGGCATGTGGGATCTTCCCAGACCAGGGCTCGAACCCGTGTCCCCTGCATTAGCAGGCAGATTCTCAACCACTGCGCCACCAGGGAAGCCCCTCTCATTTTTATACATATACATTTTTCCCCAAACCATTGAGACTAAGATAGGGTATGCCCCCTTTACTCTCAAATACTTCAGTGTATAAGAACAAGATCATTTTCTTATACAACCTACAGTTCAATTATCAAAACCAAGTACTTTAACACTGACATAATACTTTTATCTAAATCAGAGTCGATTTTCAAATTTTGTCAGTTATTCCCTATAATATCTTTTTTTTTTTTTTTAAACGCATTTTTTTTTTTTTTAATTTTATAGCTACTTTATTTATTTATTCATTTTTGGCTGTGTTGGGTCTTCGGTTCGTGCGAGGGCTTTCTCTAGTTGCGGCAAGCGGGGGCCACTCTTCATCGCGGTGCGGGGACCGCTCTTCATCGCAGTGCGCGGGCCTTTCACTATCGCGGCCCCTCCCGTTGCGGGGCACAGGCTCCAGACGCGCAGGCTCAGTAGTTGTGGCTCACGGGCCCAGTTGCTCTGCGGCATGTGGGATCTTCCCAGACCAGGACTCGAACCCGTGTCCCCTGCATTAGCAGGCAGACTCTCAACCACTGCGCCACCAGGGAAGCCCTCCCTATAATATCTTTATAGGTATTTTCCCTTCAATTTTTTTACATTATTGTTAAATGATTTGCATTTTGTCCCAAGATATTTCAATAATCTTTACAGTATTGCTATATTTTCTTCACTTATACAGTAGTGTATATTTGATATAGCTTAAAAGGATGGATTAATGAAATACCATAGTAATTGCAAACAAGTTTGAACAATATTTAAATATATCTCAGAAAGATTCAGGCTCCATAATCAGACTCCTCGATTTAAACTCTGTCCCCTGTATTCTATGTTAGGTAAATTACTTTGCCTCCCTTTCTGTTTCCTCAACTATAAAATGGGGATGATAATAATAATCCTTATCCAATAACGATGTTAGAAGTATTAAATGAGAGAATACATGCTGGGTGCTCAGAATAATGCTTTGCATATAGTTGGTGGTCAATAACTAATTATTTTTACATAGGCACAATCTATGTCAATGTATTGTTGGGTCGAAAGGATCCCAATAATATCAGAACCTTTGGTGGAACTGATATTAAAATAACAAAATGAGAAAAATACACACCCAAATGATCTAATTCCAAGCAACAAAAAGGATACAAAAATAAAACTAAAAAAATAAAACTAACACTTTGTATCATTTCAAGAAAACTATTCAGTTGCAGATCTATCAATAAAATCAGCTCCAGAGCAACCACTGGTAGTTGTAATATAGCTCCAGTATGAAACCATTTAAAGATTTAAAAACAGAGAGCTAGCTGAAAAAAGGCCATGGTGCACTTTTTAAGGGCCTCAAAGAATTTTATGTTGTAATTCAGTGCACACAGTATTAGAGATGTTGTCTTTCATATGATGGTTCTCTTGCTAAAGGCCTGCCATGAGACTTTTTTGGATGAAGCTTAAGTCAACATCGTCAACCATTTCACAATTTTCTGACATCATAAATGTAGCTAGATTTGAACAGAGAGATATGATCAGAGTCAACCATTGGAAAAGACAATCCTAGCACATCTGTAAAGAAATCATCTTATAAGGTAACTCAGCTGGTACTTAAAAAGTTGTTTGGTTTTATTAAGGAAAAGAAAAAAATTTACAGAAGTACACAGCTTCTATGCTGATATTACTGGAGTTGTCGCTAACTCTGCCCCACTGCAACTCCTACAAGACTAAGCTGTCCCTCAGTTTACTAACTCAGGGAAATATTGATTGGAAAGGGCTGAACCAATATCCACCAGCTTTTGTAAGCAAAGGTCTGTGCTAATCAGGGTTTAGCATCATCTGCAGCACAACGGTAGCTGTGGCTGGCTTCTGGCAAATTGTTTCTTCATGGAAATATCAAATGAGTGGAAAACTCCAAGTAGCATGACCCTCTGCTCTGCTACAAGCCTTGTGACAGAAGTAATCCATCAGGGGAAAATGTCAAGCACATGGATTTGACTTTGCGTTTTAAATTCTGATCAGGAAAAGGTAAATTCCTCCTCCTTCTCCAGGATTAAAAAAATAATAATTTTTCAAAATAGTATGCTTCTCAACTTGGTGCATATTTAAAATACCTTAGCTAGATGCACTTTATTATGTTTTGATGTGCTCAAAATGTTACTGGTCAATACTGGAAGCAAACAAATACCCCATTTCCAGCTCTACAAGTGCCCTGCTGAATAACCTTGGAACAGTCACTTGGCTTTTTGTATTACATTTGTCCTCTCAATATAAAATGAGGAAAATACTCACAGATAATGTTGAACTACTAAATACCTTTTAAAAACATCTAAATTATAAATTTAGACTAAATTTCTTTTTAAAAAAAAACCCTCTGCATTGTCAATGTGGGGGTTCTGAATAGCTATCCTACAAACCTCTATCTCCCACTTCCTCCCCACTCACTACTTTTAGATAGAATCTTACTACTTTTTAGTAGCTGTGGTGAGAAAAAAAAATGGTGCAACAGTAAAGATGAAAATTAGATTTTTGAATTTCATATGTTTCAATGATCTATGCCCTCTTTTCACATTTGTCAGAACAAATGAAAATAACAGGTTTTAAAGAATAATTGAAGTAGAGATATAAAGACTGATGCTATTTGTTTCGCTGTATGTAATTCATTTCCTCTCACTATAACCTCTACATTCTAGGGGAAAAGTGGAGATCCACTGTCTGACCTCCACCTTCTGTAGTTCTTTGGGTCTAAATAACAAATGGTATTGAACTTTAGACCTCCCATTATTTCACAGGCTTCAGCCTAACAGATTTCCAAATCACACTATTTTTCATGATGTTTTGCCTAAGTCTTTCAACCAACATATCCTCTAGTACCATACAAAATTTGTACTCATTTGTAATCCTTAACATGAACACATTTAAAAGCTTTACAGATGTTACAATTCAATAGTGGGACAAATCTTGTTTTCCTGAAAAGCACTGAAATCTCTTCCCACGCTAAGAAAGAAAAGTTTTGCCAACCTGGTAAAACATAAAGCTGACAGCGTGGCTAAAGAAGGGGCTCTGAGTTTTCAGGCCTTTCACTGTCTTCCTGCATCAAAAATCCATTTCTAGAAAACCAATATAATATCCCCACCAAAAAGCAAGAACTTAGTTGATACACAAACATCTGAGTCTCAGTATTGTGTGTTTTTACAATTTAGTATTTTGAATCAGAGCTAATGAAACAGTCTTAAAATTAATCACTTTAAATCCTATTGTAATCACAGCTACAAATAAGTCAATCGCTTATGAAATTGTACATCTGAGACTTCTATGAAATGCAGAGACTTCTATTAAAAGTTTGAATAAATGTGGTGTGCTAGGTAACTTTCAACAAGAAGGAGCAAATACTTCTGGCTTTGAGCACTGCACTAAAACATCACTTTAAATAATCCTAGTTTGTATCTGCAACACGGATCTGAACTGCTCCCTGCACTAGACTCCTAATCCCTGAAGGAGATGATCAGATTTTGCACGGAAGCTGGGACGAAGCAACCTGAAAACGGACCACTACTGCTCTATTGGTCCCGGCAGCAGATGGAAGCAGACAGACAAGTTTCAAGAAGTTATCGAATAGGTAATGCGATGGTTACCCCGCGCATCACGGAGGAAGGAGAGCAAGAAAAAAGGAGGGGCTTCCAACTTCTGGTCGCCCCTGTACTGCACCCTTCTGCCTTCAGGAGCACGTTGGCTCTGTCAGCTTTTCAAAAAGTCAAACAGCTGTTGGGAGAGAGAACATTTTTCTTGGTTTTGTTTTCCAAGACACGACCCCAGAGCTGTCAGAGAAAAGCCTGGACGCCAGAGGGGCTGGACCCGGAAGGCAAAGGCGCAGCATCTCTGGGTTCTGGGGCACAGAAGCGCCCACCCCTCCCGGGCACCTGCGGACCGTTTCTTTTTTTAACTTGCCACACCCAGTGCCCCCCATCCTCCCGAGAGCCGGGTGCCGGCCCCACCCTGCGAAGGGGAGACTCACCTGCTCGCGTGGCCGCCGCAGGCAGGCAGGCAAGGAGAGGCCGGGACGGCCGGACGGGCTACGCGGGAGACGGGGCGCCGCGAGGGGCCGCGCTTGGGGAGACGCCGCGGGCGGCCGCCGGGGTACAGTCTGCTAGGTGCCCGCTGCCCAGAGCCTAACCGCCACGCCCTCGACGCCCTCGGGAGCGACCTTCCCGGCCTGGGCGCGAGCCGCGTCCTGTAGAGTGAGGCCGTCGGCGTCGCGCGCGCACGCCCAGCCCCGCGCGGCTCCGCCCCGCCCCCCACGCCCCACCTCCGGCGAGCGCGCGCGGCGCAGGCGCCCGGTGTCGACGCCCCGGCGGGGGCGCGCGGGGCCCAGTAGCCGGCAGGAAGCGGCCCCGCCCTTCGCGTGCGGCCTTGGGGCCGGGGCGGGAGCCTGGCTGCGCGCTCGCACTTGACCTGCATCCGGGTTTTCTTGTTCCGCGCAGGTGAGGGGCTTGGGCGGTCTAGCTGGGGAGGGGCCTTTAGGTGCCCCCGACGACGGGACCTTTGGCGATCTTCTGGTCTTGCACCGTGACCAGAATGGCTTATCCCCTCTTCATGCTTGGTCCCATTCAGTCGGTGGCAAGAATAGTTAGTAGGAATATAATGAACATTTACTGAGGGCTAGTTACTATGTACACTGCAACGCGTGCTTTGCAGGATTTACCTCATTTAACCTCACAACCAGCGAACCGAACATTATTATCCTCCTTTTATAGATGAAGAGGGCTTCCCTGTGCTGAATTGCCCAAGGCGAGACAGCTAGTTAGGTGGTTGAGCTATAGGTTGCGTCCGGGTGCTGACTCCTGGGCTCTGAACCACGGTGGGCTTCTGCTGCAGCCGCCGCCTCCTCCTGCCCCCCCTCCACTCTCTGTCCACGTCTTCTTCATCGTATGTACAATCCTAATAATATTTACATTTCTAATGTTTTATTTCCCGTTTGCAAAACACTTTTCACCGCACAGTCTTGCTTGATTCTCTCAGAAGCCTCCATTTCTTTTACAAATAGAAAGACCAAGGGCCTAAGCTGTTCAATGAGTTATCCGAAGTTACAGTGGTAGGACTGGGGCTTCCTTTGTCAGGTTATTTAAAAAAAAAAAAATTTTTTTTTTCCCAAGGCGTCTGAGCCAAGCTTGGAAGGGAGCCTGTGTTCACAGAGAGGGAAACAGAGGCACAGAACAGGAAAGGAATGTGTCTTAAGGGTGTGCAGTTAGAGGAACATCAGCTCTGATCTCCCACATAGTCCCCTCAGAGGCAAAGTGAAGCAAATTGAAGGTCAAAATCAAGGCACTTCGCCCCTGGGTCATGGGACAGGAAGAAGGATTAAAGTGTGTAGAATACATCTAATCTCTGTTAGATTTAAACGAAGGAAACAGGATTGCATTATGGTCCCAATCATTCTTTAACAATTGACCTGGCACCATCACAGAGATATGTCCAACGGATCACCCCTCTGGCTTCCTGTTCACTGCCTGTGTTGTTTCTGTTGCTTCCAACCCTACTGTCCCTTGCTCCCCACCAAGTTCTCCCTTTCATTCACTTAACAAATATTTATTGAGAGCCACTTCATGCGTTAAGGTCACCCTAAGAACCGAAGTTATTTTTCTTCTCTAAATTTCTCAAACACAGCAACTTCAGCAAAAATTGAGTTTTTAAGGTCAAATGAATTTGGAAATTGCTGCATTCTGTACCCCTGCATGGGGATCCATTAATGCATCTTAACACAGAAATGGCTCTGAGAGGTCCTAAAGTAAAAAGACTGGTTTAGCCTTTTTAACTCAGGGTTTAGGCCTTGTGCTGGGTACTAGGCTTACAGGGGTAAGGGCCACGCAAATCTACCCCTTCAGGAGCTCACAGATAGGGGAGACAGATAAGCAAACAAATAACTATGACACAACTTTATATGTACACTGATAGAGGCATTTGCAAAGTGCTGACAAAGCAGAGGAAGACTCGAGCAATTCTACCTGGAAAACTGAGGGAAGGCTTTGCATTAGAGGATATTTGAGTAGGATTTTTTTAGGTGGAGAATATGGAAAAGGACATTCCATAGAAATAATGGCATATTTAGAGATATAAAGGTGTGCCTTTATGTTGGTCTTTGGGATAAGTATTAAATATTATTCAACAGGTTTTGTTTTTGTTTTTGTTTTTGTTTTGCATGCAATATACCACTCAAACTGGATTAAACAACAAATGGAATTTATTACCTCATGTAATGCAGAAAAGTTGTGGGCTTCAAGCATGGCTGGATCTAAGGGCTTAAAAGTATGACATCAGGATTTGATCTCCATTTCTTAACTCTGTTTTCCTTTGTGTTGACTTCTTTCTCAGGCTGCCTTTCCCCATGAGATAGCAGAATGGCTGCTAACAACTTCACATCATATCCTTACCATTAGAGAGTTTCTTTTCCTCAGTGCTGTCAACAAAAGTCCCAGGACTGCATCTCATTGGTCTAACTTGGGTTACTCGTGCATCATTAAGCCACTCTCTTCAGAAGGGGCGTGGACTATTCTGATAGCCCAGACCTGGGTCATGTGCTAACCTCTGGAGCTAAGGTGTGGTCAGTAGCTCTTAAATCTCATGGACTGAGAATTAGGGAAAGGTGGCTTCCTGTGTGACCAAAAATTTTCTCTTGGTCCCTTTATCTACTATCTACATTTTTTTTGCTTCCTGATTTGTGCCTCAGGAGATACCAGCGTGGACTGCTTCAATGGGTCCCTAATTCTCTGGCTTACAGTTGAATTTATCCATAGAAGACACTGGAAGCGTGCAGAGGATTGGAGGAGGATGAAGTAAGGCCCCTTCCGCAGGCCCTTTCCCTTCTGGGTCACTGCATGTTGGCCACATACCTCTCTGCTGAGTCTTCTGTCTAGTGCCCCTCTTCATACGGGTCTCTCCTAGCTCTGGTAGAGTCTCCCTTCTCTTGGCCTAGAGGTGGTAGTAGCTCCCTTCTGCTGGCAGCCTCAGAGTTTCATCCTATCATTCCTTCTTGTTTCCCTCAACCCTGCCCACACATTTGTATATAACCTTTACCAAACTCAGCTCAGGTTAACCTTCTGCGGGAACCCTGACGGTTACATTCACCAAAGGTAATTCAAGTTTTTATTACCGAAAGAAAGGGAAATGAGTTAAGAGCAGGCAACAGGCGATAAGATAGCAATACTGATTTGGTAGAGCTATTACAATAAGGCAGACCAGAGATGACAGTGGCTTGGACAAGGGTTATAGGAAAGGAAGCGGTGAAAAATAGTATGTTCCTGGTGGAATTTAAAGGCAAAGTTAACAAAATTTACTGATGAATTATATGTAAGTTATGAGCATGAGAGAGGAGCTGGGATAGAAGCAGCTGGAAGACACAGGTCTGGAGCCTAGGAGTGGGCTCAAACCAAGCGTAGTGATTTTGGAAGGAGGTGTGCGGGATAGTTGAAATCATTAGCTCAGGTGAGATGACCCCGGAGGAGCAGGTGGAAAAGAAACACAAAAAGGGCAAAGGGCCGAATCCAGGACAACATCAATCTTTACATGGTGGGCAGAGAAAGAGGTGCCATTTTATATCTATCAACTAGGTGGTGAGCAACTTAAGAACAAGAATGGAATCTTCCACACCTTCCCTCTTACATTGTGCCCACAGTGAATAATAAGTGCATGTTATGAATGAACTTCACGTAGTTTTACATTTCTAACACTCCCTCCCTCTCCTCCTCATCATTGTGAGGTTTGAGTTACAGGCAGAGAAGAAAAGAGAGAGAAATCGATCCCTTGTGACTCAATCCATTGAAACCTATGCCAAGGTTGATAAGCATTTTTGCTGTCCTGAAAAACTCAAGTAGAACCCGTCAGATGAGGCTACAGATCCTGAGTAGCTCACCTCTTACCTTGGAGGAGAATTTCCAGACAGATGATCGCATTTCAGATTTTGTTATTCTTATCTGAGTAGACTTAAAAGTCAATACTTTAAAAAGTCCTTATTAGGTTTGTGCTATGGAATTAATAGAAATGATAAAAGATCTCCATCTCACACTCCAGTGTTGCTGGTGGAATGTAAAAGGAGACAATCAATTTTGGGGAACTTTTGCCAGTTTTTCAAGCTAAGTGTACATCTACCCTGTGACTCGGAAATTCAACTCCTAGTTATATATTCACAAAAAATGTCAGCAAATATCCCCCAAAAGGGGGAGGGCTTGTACAAGAATGCTTTTAACATCTTTATTCATTCATAATGTGCACAAACTGGGAATATTATAAATGTTCATCAAAAGAAGAATGGATAAGCAAACTATGGTATATTCCAACAATGGAATACTACACAGCCATAAAAAGAATAAACTACTGATACACATAACAGCATAAATAAATCTCAAAAAATTGTTGGGCAAAAAGAAGGCAGACACCAAAGAGTTATAGATGTATGATTCCATTTACATGAGGTTAAATAAAAGGCCAAACTAATCTACGGTGATCAGCATCAGAATAGTGGTTGCATCTGAAGGATGGAGATTGATTGGAAAGGGGTACAAAAGAACATTCAGGGAACATTCACATTTATTGGATTTCTACTATTTGCCCAGCACTGTTCTAGGCATTGAGAAGATAGTGGTGAACAAAACAGACCATGTCCCTGCTTTTATGCAGATCTAAGTTCTTTTCATTGGCTGTGTAGCATCAATGCACTTTAAATAGAAAAAAGTAGCCTTTCTTTAAATATAATCAATGACAAGTCTGAGGAACTTTCTTCTCCATTTTTTAGTTGCTGGTGGGAAGGCAGCAAAATACAATGGAAAGAGCATGGGCTTCAGGAAGTCAGCTCCACCATCACTGGTGGTGTGATCTTCGAGCAGTTTCTTTAAACCCACTGAACCTCACTTTTCCAATCTGTTGAATGACAGTGATGATATCTGCATTGCAGGGTTGTTTTCTAAAGAGCTAGACACATTACAGATGCTCAGTAAACATTAGTTGGTTTATTATCAGTTTACAAGTAAATGTTATTCAAGGCAGCAATGTGTTACCTCCCTTGCAGCTAGGCATAAATTAATTTTGCCCAGTGAGATATGAGCAAAAGGAAGCTGACTTAGCTGGGAGAGGTACCCTGTACACTTCTACTGTTCCTCTTTCTTCTAACCTGCAATATGAATATGATAGCTGGAGCTCCAGCAGCCATTTTGGACCAGGAGGTAACCTTGAAGATGGAAGCCACATGCTGGGATGGTGGATCCAAAAGATGTGGATCCCGGATCCCTTGTGACACTGGAGCTGCCATACCAGCCCTGGGTTGCCTGTATACAGACTGCCTTTACCTGGGAGTGAAATGTTCTATACTGTTAGGTGTCTGTTGCAGCCAAACCTAATCCCAAATGATATACCTTGTGAGTGACCCACAGTTCCCTATACTACTTTTCATGGCATCTATCACAGTTGTATTTAAGAGAATAATTATGCAGTTACTGATTTAATGGCCTAAGTCCATTACTAGAATATTAGTTCCATGGGGGCAGGGAGTAGTCTGTTCACTGTTAAATCCCCAGCTCCTATAACAATATCTGGTTCTGGTATATAGTAGGTGCTCAATAAATGTGGAAGAGAGAAAGGCAGGGAGGAAACAGAGCTGCTTCTGATCGTGAGAGAGATCACCTCATGAGAGAACACATACTGAGAAAGGAAGAGGCCTGAAGATGGAAGCCTGCCTGCCTGCCTGCCAATTGGTCTCTGTCTCTGTCTCTCTGTCTCAAAGGCTCATAGAACCCAGGCATATTAGATATTTAAATTCACGGCCTGCCACACACTCTAGATCTCCTATGGGATTTGCCTTGTAGATGACACCTTTTCCTGAAGAGCCTTTAATTACCCAGCCTCCCTGGTAACACCCTCATTTATCTCCTCTTCCTGGAAAATCAGTCATTCCCCAAAGAAGAGAGTTACAACATGATCCAAGAGCCGGCTGGGAAGGGGGGAAGCTTCTTACCAGCACCATTGGTTGGGAGAAGAGTGATGTCGATTTTTTATACTTAAAATTCCTCATTATAAAAGCTAGACTTGGGGCTTCCCTGGTGGCACAGTGGTTGAGAGTCTGCCTGCTAATGCAGGGGACACGGGTTCGAGCCCTGGTCTGGGAAGATCCCACATGCTGCAGAGCAACTGGGCCCATGAGCCACAACTGCTGAGCCTGCGCGTCTGGAGCCTGTGCTCCGCAACAAGAGAGGCCACGATGGTGAGAGGCCCGCGCACTGCGATGAAGAGTGGCCCCCGCTTGCTGCAACTAGAGAAAGCCCTAGCACAGAAACGAAGACCCAACATAGCAATCAATCAATCAATCAATAAATAAATCTTTAAAAAAAAAAAAAAAAAGCTAGACTTGGTTTTTATGGATAATTTGAAAACAAAAGGATAAATAAGAAAATTAAAATCATTTATAACCCCATGATCTAGAGATTATTCAATATTTTGGTATATTTCCTTACAATCTTTTTTGTAAGATGAGGTATATCAGTGCCTTCTGAAGCCTGGATGCTGTGTAAGATTTCATCCAGCTATGTTCCTCTAAATTACAAAGAATCAGTCCTATTTGCCTGCAGACTCAGAGGCTGTAGAATTCACTGCAGATGGGTTCAAGAGCAGCAGGGCTACTCCACGCTGGAAGGAGCCGCTCTTTAAATGTTGCATTTCTTGAATTTGTTAGGAGGAGATATTATTTCCTGATTAATTTGAGCTGCAGATGGGTGGAGGATAATAAGAGCTAGATGACCATCATCAGAAGAGGGGGTGGGGCACAGAAAAGAAAGGAAGAAAATGGAACATTAAAAATAGGCAGCTACATGAATAGCCCAGGAATTCAAATTATCTTGATTTTTCTTGACTATCAGGGTTTGATCAGGAGACAGAAGTCACACTAGTGATTTGAACAGAAAGAATTTAATATAAAGAATTGTTACCTACATATAAAGTTATTCACTAGTAACTAAACAGGTAAAAAAAAAAGGGATCACAGAGGTAGCAACTGCAGGAAGCAGTTTCCCATTCCTAGGATGAAAGGAACCAACGGAAGAGGTTTAATTATTAAAACTTAGAAGATAAGAGGATATTCAGCCATAAAAAGGAATGAAGCACAGATACATGCTACAACTTCGATGAACTGTGAAAACATTATGCTAAGTGAAAGAAACCAGTCACACTAGTCTACATATTGCACGATTCCATTCACGTCAAAGTCCAAAACAGAGAAATCTACAGAGACAGAAGATAGCTTAGAGGCTGCCAGTGGCTGGGAGGGTGGGGATAGGGAGTATAGGAAATATTGAGGTGGGGGGGGGAGTGTGATAGCTACAGGGTACAGGTTTTTTTTTTAATTGTGGTAAAATGTGTGTAACAAAATATACTATTTTAACCATTTTTAAGTACACAGTTTAGTGACATTAAGTACATTTGCACTGCTGTGCAACCATCACCACCATCCATCTCCAGAACATTTTTCATCTTTCCAAATTGAATCTCTCTACCCAGTCAACTCCCCACCCCCCTCCCCCCATTCCTGGCAGCCACCATTCCCTGCTTTCTGTCTCTATGAATCTGACTAAGTACCTCATGTAAGTGGAATCATACAGTATTTGTCCTCTTGTGTCTGCCTTATTTCACTTAGCATAATGTTTTCCAGTTTGATCCATATCGCAGGATATGTCAGAATTTCCTTCCTTTTAAGGCTGAATAATATTCTGTTGTATGTATACACCACATTTTGTTTATCCACTTGTCAATGGACACTTGAGTTGATTCCATCTTTTGGCTATTATGAATAATGCTGCTGTGAACGTGGGTATTCAAATATCTGTTTGAGTCTCTGCTTTCCGTTCTTTTTTGTATATACCCAGAAGTGGCATTTCTGGATCATATGGTAACTCTATTTTTAAAATTTTGAGAAATCACCATACTGTTTTCCACAGTGGCTGCATCATTTTACATTCCCACTAGCAGTGCACGGGGTTCCAGTTTCTCCATATCCTCACCAACACCTGTTATTTTCTTTTTTTCTTCTTTTGGAGCAGAGAAAGGTTTATTTCAGGGCCAAGAAAGGAGAACAGGCAGCTCATGCTCAAAAGACCCAAACTCCCCAATGGCTTTCAGGGGAACTTTTTTTTTTTTTTAAACTTGGGGAATTTTTTTTTTTTTAATTTCTTTATTTATGGCTGTGTTGGGTCTTCGTTTCTGTGCGAGGGCTTTCTCTAGTTGTGGCAAGCGGGGGCCACTCTTCACCCCGGTGCACGGGCCTCTCACTGTCGTGGCCTCTCTTGTTGCGGAGCACAGGCTCCAGACGCGCAGGCTCAGTAATTGTGGCTCACGAGACCAGCCGCTCCGCGGCATGTGGGATCTTCCCAGCCCAGGGCTCGAACCTGTGTCCCCTGCATTGGCAGGCAGATTCTCAACCACTGCGCCACCAGGGAAGCCCAGGGGAACATTTTTAAAGGTGACATTTGGAGGGGAAGGCTGAAGGATTCATGACTTTCTTCTCATTGACTGGTTGTGAAGTAACAGTGTGGTGTTTTAGGAATCTTAATCATCAACCTTCTGGTTCTGAACAGTCTGGGGTCTAGTGCTTGTGCTCAGCAGGTAGCCGCCATCCTCCACGTGAGTGTGGGGGTCTTAGTTCCTGTAGAACAACTGGTTTCAGGACTTCATGAAGCTCAGGTTCTCGATGTCTCGTCACAGAAAGAATTCAGTGAGAGACAAAGTGATAGGTAAGAAGTGGATTTATTTAGAGAGAGACACACTCCGTAGACACAGTGCAGGCCATCTCAGAAGGCGAGAAAGTCCACCTATTATTTTCTTTTCAGGGTTTCTTTTAGAGATGATGAAAATGTTCTAAAATTAATGGTGGTGATGCACATACCCATGGATATACTAAGAACCATTGAATTGTACAGTTTAGATGAGTGAATTGTATGGTATGTGAATTATGTCAATAAGGGCATTAAATATGTAAGAGGAGGGCACAGCAGGCCTGGGCCCCAGACCTCTGAGGAAGGGGTGCTGATGTCTCTGAGGGGTTGCTATGAAGTTGGTTGTCCAAGTGCTGGAAAGAACTGCAAAACCAGATTCAGCTGCTGCTGCCCTAGAGTGAATCAATGTTGCCGAGTGATGTACATATGAACGGGAAATAGGAAGGAGTCAGTCCTTCTTCCTCGTGCAGCCTCACAGTCTCCCTCACCGGGAGCAGCTGGCAAAGCAGAAAGGCGCTTTCAGCCCCGGCACCCCAAAGCCATCCGCTGGAAGTGTGGGTTTAGAACTGAGAGAAGATCTTAATGACATGCTGTCTTAATCAGCTTGGGTTGCTGTAACAAAATACCATAAGCTGGGTGGCTTATCAACAACAGACATTTATTTCTCAGTTCTGGAGGGTGGAAGTCCAAGATCACGGTCAGGTTCTGGTGAGTGCCTTCTTCCCGCTTTACAGATGTCTTCTTGTGTATCCACACATGGCAGAGGGAGAGCAAGCCAGCTCTCTGGCCTCTTCTTTTTTTGTTGTTGTTAGTTTCTGGTGTGCAGTGAAGTGATTCAGTTATACATATTCTTTTCCATTATAGGTTATTACAAGATATTGAATATAGTTCCCTATGCTATACAGTAGGACCTTGTTGTTTATCTATTTTATATTCAGTCGTTTGTATCTGCTAATCCCAAACTCCTAATTTATCTCTCCCTACTCCCTTTTCCCTTTGGTAATCATAAGTTTGTTTTCTATGTCTGTGAGTCTGTTTCTGTTTTGTAAATAAGTATATTTTAGATTCTACATATAAGTGATATATGGTATTTGTCTTTATTGTTCTGACATTTCACTTAGTATGATAAGCTCTAGGTCCATCCACGTTGCTGCAAATGGCATTATTTTATTCTTTTTTATGCTTGAGTAGTATTCCATTGTATGTATATACCACATCTTTACCCATTCATCTGTCGATGGACATTTAGTTTGCTTCTATGTCTTGGCTATTGTAAATAGTGTTGCTATGAACATTGGGGTGCATGTATCTTTTCGAAGTATGGTTTTCTCTGGGTATATGCCCAGGAGTGGGATTGCTGGGTCATATAGTAACTCTATTTTTAGTTTTTTAAAAAATATTTATTTTATTTTACTTTTTATTAATTTTAATATTTTATTTATTTATTTATTTGGCTGCATCGGGTCTTAGTTGCAGCATGCAGGATCTTTCGTTGCAGCACATGGGCTTCTCTTTAGTTGAGGCGCGTGGGCTCTAGAGCGTGCGGGCTTAGTTGCCCTGCGGCATGTGGGATCTTAGTTTCCTGACCGGGGATCGAACCCACGTCCCCTGCATTGGAAGGCAAATTCTTTACCACTGGACTACCAGAGAAGTCCCTATTTTTAGTTTTTTAAGGAACCTCCATACTGTTTTCCATAGTGGCTGCACCAATTTACATTCCCACCAACAGTGCAGGAGGGTTCCCTTTTCTCCACACCCTCTCCAGCATTTATTATCTGTAGACTTTTTAATTACAGCCATTCTGACCAGTGTGAGGTGGTACCTCATTGTAGTTTTGATTTGCATTTCTCTAATGATTAGTGATGTTGAGCATTCTTTCATATGTTTGTTGGCCATCTGTGTGTCTTCTTTGGAGAAATGTCTGTTTAGATCTTCTGCCCACTTTTTGATTGGGTTGTTTTTATTTGTTTGTTTTTTAAATTAATTAATTAATTAATTAATTTATGGTTGTGTTGGGTCTTCGTTGCTGTGTGCAGGCTTTCTCTAGTTGCGGTGAGCGGGGGCTACTCTTCGTTGTGGTGCGAGGGCTTCTCATTGTTGTGGCTTCTCTTGTTGCGGAGCACAGGCTCTAGGCGCACAGGCTTCAGTAGTTGTGGCATGTAGGCTCAGTAGTTGTGGCTTGCGGGCTCTAGAGCTCAGGCTCAGTAGTTGTGGCGCACAGGCTTAGTTGTTCTGCGGCATGTGGGATCTTCCCCGGCCAGGGCTCGAACCTGTGTCCCTTGCATTGGCAGGCAGATTCTTAACTGCTGCACCACCAGGGAGGCCCTGTTTGTTTGTTTGTTTGTTTTGTTATTGAGTTGTATGAGCTGTTTATATATTTTGGAAATTAAGCCCTTGTCAGTTGTATTGTTCGCAAATATTTTCTCCCAGTCTGTAGATTGTCTTTTTGTTTTGTTTATGGTTTCCTTTGCTGTGCAAAAGCTTATAAGTTTGATTAGGTCCCATTTGCTTATTTTTGCTTTTATTTATTATTGTCTTGGAAGACTGAACTAAGAAAACATTGCTATGATTTATATCAGAGAATGTTTTTCCTGTGTTCTCTTCTAGGAGTTTTATGGTGTTCTGTCTTATATTTAAGTCTTTAAGCCATTTTGAGTTTATTTTTGTGTATGGTGTGAGGGTGTGTTCTAACTTCATTAATTTACATGTGGCCGTCCAGCTTTTCCAACACCACTTGCCGAAGAGGTTATCTTTTCTCCATTGTATATTCTTGCCTTCTTTGTCAAAGATTAATTGACCATAGGTGTGTGGGTCTATTTCTGGGCTCTTTTTTCTGTTCCATTGATCCATATGTCTGTTTTTGTGCCAATACCATGCTGTTTTGATTATTGTAGCTTTGTAGTATTGTCTGAAGTCTGGGAGGGTTATGCCTCCAGCCTTGTTCTTTTTCTTCAGGATTGCTTTGGCAATTCTGGGTCTCTTATGGCTCCATGTAAATTTTAGGATTATTTGTTCTATCGATAGTTGTATGAAAAATTTCATGGGTAATTTGATAGGAAGCACATTAAATCTGTAGATTGCTTTAGGTAGTATGGCCATTTTAGCAATATTAATTCTTCCAGTGCAAGAGCATGGGATATCTTTCCATTTCTTTAAATCATCTTCAACTTCTTTTATCAGTGTTTTATAGTTCTCAGTGTATAAGTATTTCACCTACTTGGTCAGGTTTATTCCTAAGTAGTTTATTCTTTTTTGATGTGATTTTAAAAAGGATTTTTCTGATGTTTGATTGTTAATGTAAAGAAACACAACAGATTTCTGCATGTTAATCTTGTATTTTGCTACCTTGCTGAATTCGTTTGTCAGTCCTAGTAGTTTTTGTGTGGAGTCTTTAGTGGTTTCCATATATAGTATCATGTCATCTGCACATAATGACAATTTTACCTCTTTATTTCTTTTTCTTGTCTGATTGCTCTGTCTAGGACTTCCAATATCATGTTGAATAGAAGTGGTGAGAGTGGGCATCCTTGTCTTGTTCCAGATTTTAGTGGGAAGGCTTTCAACTTTTCACCATTGAGTATTATGTTGGCTGTAGTTTTGTCATAAATAGCTTTTATTATGTTGAGATATGTTCCTTCTATACCCACTTTGGTAACGTTTTTCCTTTTTTTATTATGAATGGATGTTGAATTTTATCAAATGCTTTTTCTGCATCTGTTGAGATGATCATGTGGTTTTAGTCATTTCCTTTGTTGATGTGGTGTATCACATTGATTGATTTGTGTATGTTGAACCATCCTTGTGACCCTGGGATGAACCCAACCTGATTGTGGTCTATGATCTTTTTTATGTGTTGTTGGATTTGGCTTGCTAGTATTTTGTTGAGAATTTTTGCATCTATATTCATCAAAGATATTGGCCTGTAATTTTCTTTTTTGGTAGTATCTTTGTCTGGTTTTGGTAGTATCTTTATCAGGGTGGTGGCTTCATAGAATAACTTTGGGAGTGTTACCTCCTCTTCAGTCTTTTGGAAGAGTTTGAGAAGGATCAGTATAAGTTCTTCTTTGTATGTTTTGGTAGAATTCCTCAGTGAAGCCATCAGTCCTGGACTTTTCTTTGCAGGGAATTTTTTTTATTATAGAGTCTATTTCACTTCTAGTGATCGGTCTGATCAAATTATTTATTTCTTCTTGATTCAGTTTTGGTGGGCTGTAGGTTTCTAGAAACTTGTCCGTTTCTTCTAGGTTGTCCAATTTGTTGGCATCGCCTCTTCTTATAAGGGCACTAATCCCATTCATGAAGGCTCTGCCCTCATGACCTAATTACCTCCCAAAGGCCCCGCCTCCAAATACCATCACATTGGGATTAGGGTCTCAGCACATGAATTTGGGGGTCACACAAACATTCTGTCCATTGCATTTGCATACCTTGGCAACTGGAATATTTTATCCTTCGGTATGACTGAGACTAGCTTTGTAGTTTCAGAAACTGTGTATGCAAGGGCGTCTTCAAAAAGATACCCACAAGCTTGGTGATAAGGTTAAACTTGTAAAAATCTATTCATGAGTGGATGAGATACATGTCTATTCACAAGGCCTCCCAAAGGTGGCCAAGCCCCAAATACAATGCAAGAAGCCAAAATCTAAGCACCTAGCTCTTTGACTTTGGCCTGTGGCTCTGTGCCTCTACTTATACTGCTCCCGAGCTTAAAGAAAAATAATAACAGTAGCTAATGTTATTGAGACATCATTCAGTGCCAGGCATTGTTCTATATTACATCCTTACAACAAACTGCAAGGGAGGCAGTATTACCATGCCAATTTTACAGATGAGGAAACTGAGGTTTGGAGGAGTTATGTACTTTCCTAAGGTTCCAGAGAAAGTAAGCTCCAGAGCCTGTACTCTTAGCCTTGATACTGTGCTGCCTCCCTGTGTCCTGCTCTGTGCTTCTCTTAGCTATTATTGGACAGGCCATGTGACCTTCCTTCAGTCAGGGAGCAACATCACCGGAGATCTAGAAGACACTAAAAACACCCCACCTAAATGACCAGACCAGAGATCATGTGCACAGTTGTACTACAATGTGTGTGGCCACTGAGTGGTTTTCAAATGCTACCAGCATTCATCTTGATGTTGCCAGTGTCTAAAGGACCAGGCTGAGTTGCCTCAGTTCTGGGAGGGACCACTGAGTTGGGCTTTTTTTTGACGAAGCCAAATTCTTGAGGAAAGACTTGTTCTTTCAGGGCTCAGTGGGATTAGTCAGGTCTGGGTTCTCAGGTGCTCAGAGAAACCTGGTGGAGGAGAAAGGGGATGGGCTGCTGGCCCCATGGTGTGGAGGCCTACCTGGAACCAGATGACAGTCCTGCTTGTGAAGGGTTCCTGAGGTTCTGTTTGGACCTGTGGGCTCACAAGAAGCTATTTCCAGGGACTGCTGGAGGCCTGACCCATGCTTTGGAGGGGGAGGCCCATGGTAAGGACCAGGGAGGGTAGGGGGAGTATATATCAGTGGGAGGTCACCAGCAGGGGGCAGCTGACCCAGCTCAGTGATGGTCTCAAAGTGGCTGGTAGAGCAGAGGTCATGGCAAGAGGAGTAATTAAGAAAGGAAAACACAAGAGATGTTACAGAGCACCCAGTACACTTGAAATGTTTCCTGAGAATCTCTCAAAAAAGCAGAAGATGGGGCTGGGGAAGAGAATGTCACATTGAAGTGGTTAATTTCCAGCTATTAGAAGCTTGTGCTATAATAATCTGGGTATAAAAAGGAAAAGTATTATTAGCCAGAGTCATGGTCTGGTGAGGCCTGGATTGAATGGGTTACAGTTGAAATGTAAATTAGATAAGCACATTTATCCAACAAATCAAGCTGTCGGCTTTAGGTGATTTGACTTGAGAGGAATTGACTCAGACACCTACCTTGCTCCTTTACTTGAAAAGGATCCGTGTACTAAAGTTACTGTGATAATCATTCCGATGTGTGTGAGTCAAATCATAATGCTGTACACCTTAAACTTATACAGTGTTGTATGTCAATTATATCTTAATAAAACTGGAAGAAAAAAAAGTATCCCAGGTAGCTTTGACCATTTTCTGAATTTACAGTTTTTCAGTTTTTAAAGTGGCAGCAGCATACTGGAAATGCCCACAGAGTAGAGTTTGTTTTCTTTCCTTCTTTGAATCTTTCTTTCTTTGAATCTGTGATTTATTTCAGTCAGAATAGACACCAACACCTTTTAAGAGCAATGAAAGTCATTTTCACATATTGAGGTATGGGGAAGTCATTCTGGCTTATACATAGGTTAACTTGATTTTATGCTAACTAACACAGCCTGTTTGTGGCCTATCAAACAAACATTGTACATCTGCTTTAATTATTAAAGAAAAGGACATATTGACCAGAAGTAAAGAATGTCCATGTTAAAAATAAAGATTTAATGCCTCCCTTCCTGGGATGCCAATGCTAGCACTCCTTTGATGATAAGACTCCCTTCCCAGGTGCCAAGGCCATACTGACTTGCTGTGTATGTGCTGATCTGTTTGTTTTTAAACCTTGAAGGAATGTATCCCTGACTTATTTGGTTTTCTTTGTCCTGACAATATACAAAATTGTGCTGAAAACCATGGTTCTCCAGAGCAGTTCCTCAGTTATCCGAGAGGCTGTCTCCCAGGCTATAGTCCTCAGTTTGGCTCAAGTAAAACTCTCTTCTATTCCTATTACAGGTTGGGACCTGGGACCTGGGACCCTTTGCTGCAGTATTTGCACCTGGACAAATATCTCCTCGACCAGCAGAATACAAGAAACTATAAGGAACTAAAAATAACTGCCCACATGTGCAGTTGGGGCAAAATATGAACAATGAGGTACAAAAAGGCCAAAACCCAACTGCCACTTCTGAGGTGCCAGGAGCAAAAGCAGAGTACTACACATGATCCCTACAAGGGGGTGGGCAGACCACCTAAGCCGCCCTTCTGGCCTACCCACTGATCCACCCCACCCTCACCCCATTTAAGGGACCAGCTTGTCACCCCCTCAGGGAGTGAGCAAGGACACCAGTTACATGTTTTTGCTCCCTTGTGCTGCAGCGATAAAGCCTTGCCTGAATTCCTTGTTTGGCCTCGTCAATTTCTATTGATTAAAGAGTCCAGGGCTTCCCTGGTGGCGCAGTGGTTGAGAATCTGCCTGCCAATGCAGGGGACACGGGTTCGAGCCCTGGTCTGGGAAGATCCCACATGCCGCAGAGCAGCTGGGCCCGTGAGCCACAACTACTGAGCCTGCGCGTCTGGAGCCTGTGCTCCGCAACAAGAGAGGCCGCGATAGTGAGAGCCCCGCGCACCGCGATGAAGAGTGGCCCCCGCTCGCTGCAACTAGAGAAAGCCCTCGCACAGAAACGAAGACCCAACACAGCCAAAAATAATAAATTAATTAATTAAATAAATAAAAAAGAGTTAAAAAAAAAAAAAGAGTCCAAAAACCCAGATCGGTAAAAGGAGCTTGCTGTCGTTCATGAGATGAGGCCCAGATTGATCTGGATTCAGAGCAGCTTTCACACTGAGGACCCATCAGTTTGCTACTATGAGTCCACATAAGTGGGCACCACGTGGGGGTCCTGGGAAAGCCTCTAGAGAGCCAGAGCCAGCTTTCCAGGCATGTGTGAATTGTGCACTCCTACACGACCCCACACTCAAAAGGGCCTCACACTTGTTTTAATGCTCCGCGTTTGCCATCTTGAAGTTCTTAATAATTTTATCTTTGAACATCTTTCTGTTTGTCAGCAAGGTCTGATGGGTGCCACATGCGTGTGAGCAGAGGAGTTAAAAGCAACATATGTGCGGCGTTCTTTGCACATAGCATTCCTGACGTCCTCATCAGGCGTGCTCAAGGCAAATCCTAGGTGACCGTTAGGCCTGTGATTCAGTGGGGGCAGGGGTGGGAGTGGGGAAGGACTGACATTCTGGAGAGGCTACACTTTCCATTCCAAATGAAACTTTCTTTCAATGCAGGAAGAAGGCAACGGACAAGGATCCCCATCATGTCCTTACACGTGTTACTTCCCTGTATCAGCCTATCAGACAACCACTTCCGCTGAAAATGATGACCTAGATGGAAAGGGAAGGCTCAGGCCACCCACAGCTCCTTCTCTTTTTATTTCTTTACTCATCAATAAGCTGAAGGCAGAGAATGTTGGTAGGATATGTGTATACCCATTAAGAAATAAAAACAGTTGAGTTAGTTTTGTGTAGGATTTCCATTGTTCGGTTAAGAACACAATACCTATTCATGTACAAGCAATGAAATACGAATTGTGTCATATCAGTGATTTCCATATGAGTTAGTGCTCTTATATTTGTGTCTAAAAATGGGTATTGCATAAAATAAAAATGAATGGTAAAAAATGGTCCCTTTAATGGCACTTTTTCTCACTTTTTGGGCCCCTGCACTTTCGTTTTGCACTGGGTCCTGGATGTTACGTAGCTGGCCCTGCAGATATCCTAGTTTGGACTGAAAAGTCGTCTCCGCCTTGTCCAGCTCAGCCCAGGCTCTGGGGCTGAGACACAGTGCCTGCTCTCCACCACACCCAGGGCCATGTCCACAGCTTCCGTCACCCCTTCTGGGTTCTCTTGTTTCCTGCTTAGTCCTGGCCCCATGAAATTTCATCATCAGTCCCTCAGTTATATTAACCATCACACTTTATATTGCTTGCTTCGTTTTCTGACTCCTTTGTATGGAGTTTCTCTTTTTTTCATTGCTGTATGTATGTACTTAGCACATGACAAGTGCTCAAAACACCATTTTTTCACTTTTTATTGTGAAAATTTCAAGCATACACAAAAACAGAGATGACGATTTAATGAATCCTTTGGACTATTGCCGGCTTTGACTACACTATCCTGCCATTCTTGTTTCACCTCAACAATTTTAGTCTTTCTCTTTCGTGTTGTTGGATTTCCTCAAATGCCTTGTAATTCTCGGTGGACAACTCCCACTTATGAATGAAGAGCTATATTGCTTCCTGCAGAGAGTTGGGTGGGTTTCCTTTGCAGTTGTGTGGGTTTCCTTCGCAGTCATGTGGGTTTGTTTATTCAAAGGCTTACGGTCCCCTCCGTGGGAGGGGTAATTTTTGTCTCTGAGGAAGTGAACAGGGTCTCTCCATCAGCTTCCCCTTCAGGTGTGTGAGTGAGGAGCCGGTAGGCTGCCTTGGGACGCAGGCAAAAAAAAGCAAGACTGACTCTAGGGGCAGGGAGCTTCAGTGTCTATCATGACTGCACAGGGCTGTCTTTCCTTATTTCTCCTCCTGGTTATTCTAGAGGTCCATTCATTTCTTCAGCTCCATCTTGACCCTGCCCCAGTATTCTTACCGTGGGCCCTCTACAGCCAAGTCACTTCCACTGTTTAGAGTAATTCTTAGGGCTTCAACTGGGGCATAGCTGCTCTGTGCCTATCGGCACAGCAATCCTTTAAGCCCAAAGCCGCTCTGGGACGGAGAGGAGGTGAATGCGTGTGCTTAGGTTCCATATTGAATAGGAAACTCTTAACAAATATTTTTGGCATAATTAAATTTTTTTTTCTCCCACCTAAGTTCAGAGAGTGTGGCTTCTTCATCTGTGGTCTCCAGGGCTTATCCAGAGGCTCGTGGGCCTGGGTCCCAGTTTTCCAGGGTCTTCCTCCAAGCTCTGAGGCAGAGCATCAGCCTCTGTTTCAGGTCCTCTGAGTTTCAGCTCTGCGGGGCCCCTCCTCCAAGCATCTAAGTTGTAATCATTCCAACCTCTTCCTTTTTTCCCCCCAGCCTTCGGGGTGGGAGCTGCATCTTATCTGTATGATACTTAGCGGTCTCTCTGTACTCTTTCAGTTGCCTAGTGAACAACTTTATTCCTAGTTACCAATTCTTTATATTAAAATTTCTGTTCCAAAAACTGGCGTGGTTTCTGTCTCCTGACTGGACCCTGATTGATACAATAGTTGCCTAAAATACCATATACTCAGTGTACCAAAGGAACGAAAGATGCCTTGGCCCAGGGCAACGGTGAAGGTTGAAAGCTAATGCTCTTGTGCTCCCCCAGACTCAGAGAAAGTTGCATTTTATGCTTAAAAATGAACAAAGAATGTAAAGGTACAGAAGTATTGTCTATTGACATACCGAGGATGGGATTTAAAAAAAAAGCAAACAGACTTTGGAATCAGTTATATCTGGGTTTGAATCCAGGCTCTGCGGCTTACATACCCAAATGACTGAATTTCTTTGAGCCTCAGTTTCTGTATTTGTAAAACAGGGATTGAACAGGTTCCTTGCAGGGCTGTTGAGAGAATGCAATGCGATAATGGATGGATGTAAAGTGCTTAGCACAGGGCCTGGCACAGAGTTAAAACTCAATGAATGGGTGGATGGAGGATGTAGGATACAGCAGGACTCAGTGATGCAGTGGAAAGGGGACAGACTAGAGCTCATAAGACGGTTCTAGTCCTGTGTCTACAGCTAACTAGCCCCCCTTTCCTCACAAGTAATACCAAGTTTGAGCTGCATCAAACCAAGTTAGGTTCCCTAATGCTGGTTTCATCTTACAGGCCTGCAAGAAAATGAGGCAACTAATGAGACTGTCCTAAATTTTTCATAAAGCTAAATTATTCAGTTTCAAGGATTATCCTTTGTTGTGAGATTTTGCCCTTACTATTTGGGTGTTGATGTCCTGTTTTAATGAAATAATAGTATAGTAGGGTATTTTTTCCCATGTTCTCACCAGACAGACAGGATGAGGGAATTCTCTGGGGTCTCTTTTATAAGGGCACTAATCCCATTCATGAGGGTTCCAACCTCATGTTCTAATCACCTCCCCAAAACCCCACCTCCAAAAACCATCACACTGGGGATTAGATTTCAACATATGAACTGGGGGCAGGGGGGCATTCTGTTCTTTAAGTCTGCATCCTTCTTAGAAACTGTACATCCCTTTTATTTGTCAGATAAAGGTGAAATCCTAATGTGTGGTGAACTTACCCCATGGAAATTCAACCACACCAGGAAAGGCAGCACAGCAGAGGGATGAAGAGCTCAGGTTTTGGAGTCAGGCAGTTCTGGGCTCAAATAGCAGTTCTGCTATTTACCAGCTATATGACCTGAGTCTCAGTTTCTTCATCTGTAAAATGGGGATAATATTAAAACTTACCTCATGGAATTGTTATAAAGGAGAATTGAGATGTACATGAAGTCTTAGTATAGTGTGTGGCAAATAATAAGTGCTAGTTAAATGTATGAGTATGTATACATTATTCTATGAGTGTGTGTATATAAGTAAAGATTTAGGCTCTATTCCACACCTGTCTTTGTAGATTGGAAACTTAGAAAGAAGAGAGACACATTTGCTTAGAATTACTTAAGAAAAATCACAAGTGTTCATTATACAATTTCAAAGTGAATAAGTAAATAAATAAGTAAATACGGAAACCATTGCTTCAGTGTCATACAGTGTCCTGATGGGATGCTGGACATAGTTCGAAGACTTTACAGCTCACCTGATCCCCATAATAACCCTTAGGAAGTGACTGTTACTATCCCGGATTTACAGATGAGGCACAGAAAGTTTAAACAACTTGTTCAAGACCACACAGCTAATAACTAGTAGAACCAAGAATCAAACCTAGGCAGTGTGGCCACGAGTCTATACTCTTCACCACTGCAGGGGAAAAAAAAGTGCTTAATTTAGCCTTAAGTGCGATCACGGGCATCTCTAGATCTGCACGGTTTCTACAGCGGCCACTAGCTATATGTGGATATTTAAGATAATTGAATTTAAATAAAACTAAAAATCCAATTCCTAGGTTGCACTCACCATGTTTAACGTGCTCAATAGCCACACGTGGATAGTGGCTGCCGTTTGGGCAGCACAGACAGGGAACATTTCCATCGTTGCAGAAAGTTCTATTGGACAGCACTGTCGTAGATAACTGGAAAGTATTAACCAAACATAAAAGACTCAAACTCAACAGGCATCACATGGATTTTCTTTTTAATTAAATACCACTTCATAATGCTATTTGCACATAGCACACACAGTTTTTTGAAAAATAAGACATGCCATACATTAGTCACTAAATTAACAAAATGTGAGCATCCACATAGAATACATTCTAAGGTGACTTTACTTACACAGCTTCTCAGAGAAACACACAGTAAAATTTTTGCCTGTCAGCCAGTGTTGGACCAGATTTGGAATTCACAAGGCTGCGGGTTGGAGATTCCCCAACACTACCCTGATGGACATCTTGTCTCCACACTGTGCCATCAAGCTGCCTCGTTTCCACCAGAAAAGCAATGGAGATGTCAATCCTCCCTTGCCTACCCAGTGTTCAATTCCATCCTGCAAAACCCTCGCATGACCTGAGGCTTCATGTGATGGCATGTCAGACCTGCAGCTTCGTGGGAGGGGTGGGGGTGGGTGGAGTGGGGCTAAGCTCCCTTCAAAAGCTGCAGGCACCCATCTGTGAAGAACTGCTTTTACTATCTGATTAGGGACCCCAGAATCCCAGCCTTTAGAAGAGGGGAACAGAGTGGGGTGGAGAGAGGAAGCCAGAGAACAAGTGGAAAGCTGAAACCCAAGTTTGGTGACCTTGCCTTAGGTACTGGCTGTGAGAAGGGAGATGGCGGCAGGATATGTATTGCTGCTTGGAGCCTTCAAGAGGGCTTGGGGACATGAGAGCCATGAGAAAAATAAAGTGAGGGCTGTGAGTGGAAAGCTGATGCCCTTGTGCCCCGCCCTAACAGCAAGTGCTGCCTATCTGCCACCAGCAAACCGTCCATTTACACTCAGGGACAAAGACTGGGAGATGCCAGCCCAAGACAGAGTCAGAATTCTGAGGCTGTTGACCTAAACCGGAAGGCAGCTCCTGGGCGGCACTGAACCCATGATCGTCAGCTGACCTGAGATTACAATGTGCTTTTATCCATTCATCACTCTTGCCTGACTCCAGGTTAAAAGACCCAACACAAAACCAAGGGAAGGGGGCAGAGTAAGGCTGGGAGCACATAAGATAACCAAATGATCACCTGGGTTTGACACATTTAAATGGCCTCCCCGCTCACCTTCCCTTTATCCACTCTGCCCTCACACCCCCTTCCGGCCCACGTTAGAAACATCACTGGGAAAATGTGAATAGCAGCGAAATTGGATTTTAATTCCCCTTTTGTGTTTTGTTCCTGCAGCTGTGCAGCCGGACCTTGAAAAGTGACTTTTATTACCCCTTCAGAGTCTTCCTCCAAACTGCATAGGGCCTCCTTTCCAATCAGTGCAGATCCTGCCATTCTCTTCCTCGTGAACCATCAATGGCTCCCATGTTCTCTAGGATATGTTTAAACTCCTCGGCCAGGCCTTCAAGTCCCTCCATGATTCTACCTCCACTGCTTATCTTTCCAGGCTCATTTCCCATCACCTACCCTGGCTCTTCCTTTGCCACCCGCCTCAACCCATCTCTGTGTCTTTGCAAATGCTGGCCCCTCTGCCTGGGGGTGATCACTCTACTTTCTGTGCTTTGCCCAAATCTTAGCTAGATTTGCCACCCATCAATGAGTGGAGCCTAAATCATCTCCAATTCTGAATACCCAGTTCTCGGGTCAGGGCCTGACCTTTAGCAGGACCTCCATAACTGTCATTTTCTGTGGTCGGCTATTGCACTCTGCCTGCCCTGCCATAGTTGACCAGGTATTTGTGTCTCTCACGGCTGGCTTGGAGGGCAGAAACCAGGTCTTGTTATATGTAGCCCTCACTGTCCAAATGCTTAACACATAGTAAGTGCCTCATAAATATTGTTTTGATACCTATTCTAAAGGAAAAGAAAAGTCATTGTCTGTTGCCTTCTTAGGCATGTAAGACACAATACAGAAGTGGTTATCACAGGCAACAGACATCAGCTTTGAAGTCAAGGTACTAAATCAGCATTAAGCACAATCCATAAAGGTTAATGATCTATCAACACTGGTCTATTAACACTGTTATCTTGCCGGTTAGTTCAAGGCTGCCTAGGGAAGCAGGAAGTGTAGTTCTAAGAAGTAATCACTGGATGCAGAAATGCCATGGATCCTATGGGGATTATTTGGCCTGCCAAATGAACCCCCAAGAGGAAGCACGGAATGGTAATTCCAACTTTCCAGCAGGGGTGTGTCAGGGTTTCAGCAGACTGTCTCTCTCAGTTATTAGGCTTTCAAGGTGTGTGATACTTGGATTACCTGCCTCAGAATCACCTGTGCTGCCAGTTAAGAATGCAGACTCTTGGGCCCGGTCCCAGTCCCACTTAATCAGAGTACCTGTGGTTGGGGTGTAGGAATCTGTATTTTAAATAAACTCCCTAGAGGATCCTTATTTTCATTAAAGTTTGCAGACCTTTACCTGCCATTCTCAAAAGCATACAGTCAAGTCTAGGGGAAGACAATCGTGTACGCAGCCAGCCAGCCAGCCAGCAGAGCCCCATTTCTGAGAATGCCTACTTCTCCCAGATGTATGTGCACGGGGATGAGGACCCAAAGAGTCTATCGACCCCAAGGAAGTGAACCAATGACTCAAGCTTGGTTCGTCAATCTATAGAGGAGAGGAGAGAGGAGAGGTGAGTGAGGCTGTCTCTGAAATGAGCACCCCTGGTTTTCCCAGAGGACACTGGTGTGCAGGAAAATACACGTACAACAGCCAGACTGTCTGTCCGTCCTTCTACAGGTGATGCAATCACCGCTTGCAAAATGAAAAGGGATTTTTCTCCCTTTATGGGCTGAAGGCTCATCACCCCTGCTCCTGTCTCTCTTATTCTTCCCCTTCTTCTCTTAATTTCTCAGTTCCTTTGAGGGGAAAGAAAGCAACCAAGTAGTTCACAGAACCAAAACCAAATTAGTTTTCAGAGTGGATCCAGTACAAACACATCAAGCACACTTTCACTGGGGAGGCACAGACCACCAGAAAGCAGATGTGCATTTCTTACAGGCGAGTGGCAGGATGTTACACCCAGGGCTGGTTCACTAATGCCACGTGAAGGCGACACAAAGGTTATCTCAAGTACAGAATCAAGAGGGAGATGGGTAGAGATCAGGCCTGCACATAAGGTTAGGGAAGACTAGATTTGGAGGTTTCCAGCCTTTCAATGGATTTGGAAAGTAAGGGCAGAATCTCTGCCTTGCTTTAGCTCTAAAGAACGTGGCCACCTTTGGTCACTGACTGGGGAAACCCAGCTACCATCCTCAAGGATGACAACGGCTTTCCAAATCTCGTTGGGCTAAACCAGGCAGAGGCTGAACTCTGTACTGCCCGCCTAGAATACTGCTAGCAGCCCCCCACCCCAGCCCCACCCTCATCATCTGAAACTTCCAGGACCAAGATAATCTACCCTTTGCCAGAGACAAAGGCTTTTCAAGATCCCCATCCACAGAGTTCTTGGATTAAAAAAATAAGACTTGAAAGGCAAGTTTTAGAATTAAGGGTTGAACCACTATCAGCATGGCTTGAGCAGCTGTAAATGGAGAGAAGGTGAGTCTCCTTCAGGGTGGGCTCACTCCTTCTTGGTGTGTTCCAGGACGCGATAGGGAACCCCAGAGGCGCTTCTAGAGCCATGTTCTTCCTGCATGATGGGCAGTGTGGCGGGAGCGTAGATCTCAGAAATGTTGTCATTGTTTTCCAGGGCCCCGTAGGAAAAAGAAGCTTTGAGGTCAGGCTGGACGGTCATCCCTTTGTCATGCATGTTTTGCATACCTGAAATGAAATCCATTTCCCCCAAATCATTATGCAGTGGGGCCAAAGGAGGCTGCATCTCATCCTCTTCTATCCCACCACAGACTAATCACCGTGCTCAGGAGCTAAGCATGTGCACTGTCAACTTCCTGAATAGTTTGGATTGAACAAAAAAAGAGCGCCCATAAATATACACTAGAAACGTTATAGTTGCTAAGCAACAAAGGATGAATCTTCAGGAAATATGCACACAGACCAGCCACTGTCAAAAGAAACCATTGGCTTAGAATGAGGGGGGAATGTCCGGGCCACAGGGCAAGTGGAACCAGCACTGTGTTTTGAACGTGGTAGATGCCAACACTTTTTGCTGAATTAAATCAGGATCCAGAAAACTTCATTATACTGTTGAGAGAAGACGATAACTTTTGTGTCATGGATACGTGATGGTGACACATGTATTATGATGCTCAGAGGGAGAGTTTTGACATTAACATCCCTGATTCACATATGGAGTAAGGTGCGATTTTCCTTATTACCTCTGGGCACATTGATGTCGGATTTCTACTTACATTTGAGGGCAAAGACTTTAGTCATTAATTCCTTTAAATGTATTCTACAATTCCCCTAGCCAAGTAGGACCTGGCCTCCTCTGAGGCCAGTTCTTTTCCTGGTAGGGAATTAAGACCCTTCAAATTCTCTTGCCCCCTGGTTGAGTAATAAAAAAACTGAATGCAAATTATCTTCCATGAAACCATGATGATAATAACAGCTGACATCTGACTGCTTCCTATGCCTGACGCACTGGGCTAAGTGCTTTAAATAGTAATAGTAACAACAACAGCAATAATGATAATGGCTGATGAGGACTGAGCATTTAGTTGGTGGCAGACACTGTTCTAAATAGTTATAAAGTTTTATCTTATTTGATTCGCACAACTATTGATTAGGAAAATGAGGCAGTTGGAAGTTAAGGGACTTGCCTGAGGTCGCCAAGCTAGCAAGTGGCAGCTCTAGGGTGCAGACTCAGGTGGTTTAAATTCTGAAGCCCACACTCTTAACCAGAATGCTGTGTGGGCTCCCTATAGACCTTAATCCCCCCAAATCCTATGACAGAAATATGCTACTATCCTCCTTTTCCAAATAAGAACACAGAGATTCAGAGAGGTAAAGTAACTTGCTCAAGGACACACAGCTAATGAGAGACAGAGCTGGGATTTGACACCAAAGCCCATGCTCTTATCTACTCTGCAAATGGCCTGGGAAGACCCCGTCTGTGGAAGGGCCTTTGCTTCCACATTACACAAGCCTTGGCTGACGGGAATTTGAAGGGTACAGTTTAAGAGTCTGTGGTTTAGATTTTGGGGAGGGAATTGGGAGGAGATGAGGGGATGCCTATTCCTCAGGGAGAACAGTTGGCTTACCAGGCATAGTTTAGCTTTGTCAACGTTCCCCAGCCAAAACCCACCAGGAATATACCTATAGTCTAACAAATTTGGGTTTCTTGACTCATTTCAGTGAAGGAGATGTACATCACGGGGAGCTGTTTCAGTAAGAGGGTATTAGAAAGGACTTACTACAGAATTTGGGTTGTGTTAGGTGATTTCAGGAGGGTTTAAGGAAGCAGGGCTTTGCTTTGGATGAGATGCTGTCAGGAAGTGGGGATAATTCTATAACTGGGGATCTTAATGATTGTTATCTAGAAGGAAAGAAGACTAGATGGAGACTAAAGCTGTGATTGGTAAAGAAGCAGCAGCCACTCATGGGAGGGGGATGGTTGGTCTTTTTATGGTTTGGACCATATTCATGTTTGTCTGTGTTTGGACATGACAATGGCATGGTCCTGTTTGTGTCTTGATCCATCACAGTCCCAGAATGACCTTGTCTGCTGTTGATGTTCTGTGAAATGGTCTATGTTCAGCCAGGAACACCAAGGCCCAGCTGTGAGAGCCAGCCCAGCTCCTCGCTGTCAGGGACTGTTTTTCTCCTTCTCATTTTCTAGAAGTCTTCCAGGTGCTAGAATTATTTCAAGCCTCTCCTAATTGTGATGTGTAGCTAATTTTCGGAACTTGAATGCCTCTTGAACCGTGGCTACTAGGCAGTTGTGAAGATATCAGTCTGGTTAGACCCAAAGCCAGGAAGGTCCTGATGCTGACCAGGGAAACCGAGCAGCTGGAAAAGCGTCTCTGTCTAAGAGTTTTCTTCTTCTTGTTTTACCTGGCATCAGGTCAAACAAGTGTTCGAAATTTTCGAAGTCTTTTTTCAAGTAAAAACGAAGTGAAACCAAATTCAACCAGGCATCTACCAGGTCCCAGACATTGTGCAAGGGGCCTTTAACATATTATCCCACTACCCTGGGAAAAGGAATCCCAATTTACAAGTGAGGGTCAGAGGCCTTGGGAGGTCCAGGCACACGCCCAAGGTCACTCAGCAGGTAGGTGGTTGAGAGCTGGGATTTGAATCCAGGTCATCTGAACTCCAAGCCCATGCTCAGCTTCAAAGTACAGAAGCCAGGCCTACTCAGAAGTCCTGTTGTGCCACGGCACGAGGGCAGGTCTCCTTTCTCCAACATTCAACTTCCCACCAGTCACAAGGCACAAAGAGCAAGCGAGAGCCACGTCCACAAACAGATCACAGAATGCGGATACCTAAGATTACCTTAGGTTACCTTCTATCTTCTACCAGAAAACACATCTGTATATACGCAAATGCAAATACTTATATAGATGTATACACATACACGGTTTATAAACACACAAACACACATGTACATACACATACTTGCACAGAGTTGACACCTCACCTATCTGGAATTCAGCTATCCAGCGCCCTCATCTATCCGGAACACAGCCGAGAAACAAGGAAGTAAGCAAAAAAGGCATCTGAGCAGCCAGATTAGATGTTTCAAAAGTCCATGCACTAAAGCTCATGCACTTAACTCATAGGAGAAACCTTAAGGCCCCAACTCAGAGCTTATTTATTTTAATTTTATACATGATTCAAACAACTTGGGTCAAATGAGAAGATTGACATGGAGCTGCTATACACAGGCAGGCTGGTAACAGCAAGAATGACAGACAACAGCTTAATAGCAAGAGATGAGGAAATAATATAAAAAGTAGACACATAAACCCTGGGGCCATTTAAATCATGGGCACCTCGGTCAGCCCTGAGAACACGCCTGCCTCCCAAGTACTTTATTAAGTAGTACTCTACTTCATCACTGCGATTGTCTTTTGTTCACAAGACTGTCTTAATGGAGGGTGGGAGACTATGCTTTGGAGAGAGTTCCATCTTATATATCTAAAATAAAAATTAAATTTGAGTTAAAGAGTGAAAGCTAGTGGCCGCTAGTATCCTATAGAATTTAGGTCAGCAAATCTAGATGGGGCTGCCCAACATCTTAACTTTCTCATCTGAATCCCTTGAGGCTGGAAAGTGCTCTCCAGTTCTCTGCAAGCCCCATCACTCCCTTTTGTGCAGTACTCAGCTGATTCACACATTTATGTTCCTGCCATTTGAACTTGTGCTTCTCAGTGTGAACCCTGAGCTCCCTGGGGAACTAGGCTCTCCAGAACAATCCACTCCCTTGTGGAATCTAAGGAGTGAGGTTATAGTATTTGAATTTCATTCATCCTATTTTCCTTCCCCTCTCTGATCATTCCATTCCACTGAGATGAAATGGATTTTTCCTTTTGCAGGCATGAAGCCTGGTGCTGCAGATCACAATTATAACCAGTGTGAATCAGGATTGTCTTTAAAAGATCCCCAAATTGACATGAGAACTGGCAAGATGTGCCCAAAACCAATCAGGGTGCCTCAGCCATTGCCTCCTCTTTTGCAAACTGAGATCAAACAAAAAACCAAAAAACCCACAAAAAACAGAAACAAAAAAAAAGAGAGACAGTCACATCATAATAGCACAGCACACCTTCCCTGCACCAAACCCAGAGGCTGGTTGTCTCTTTTTAAACAGGAAGTAGCAGTCATTCTATGTGGATGGGCTGGCCAGCTGGATTTGAATGTTACCTGGCATGGCATCCATGGAAATGTAGGGCTCAAAGGGAATGGCCTTCTTCCTGTTACGTGTGATTAAGAAGACGCCCAAGAATGCGATGAGGCACCTGGTGAACACAGATGAAGAAGAGAAACAAGGCCAGAGTGAGGCTGGGAGGGATGCTTTCAAACGTGGGTAATGGGAAAAAGGGGAAAACAGGGTGGCAGGCTGCGGAGGTGGGCTCACTGCTGAGCGGCCCTGAGAGGCAGCCGGGCCTGGGATCAGCAGGAAGCTGATGCGAGATGAATAATAACAGTCTGTGCAGCCCACACAAGCCTCAATCAAAACAAATCAGGCCATCCTCGGCCAAACTCTCACCTCCACTTACCCTGCATCTCAGAACCCTGCCTTTAAAGATTTTTTTTTTAAATTAAAAAGTTCTTTATGGCCTAAATTCAATCAATACAGGAGCAGAGAAAGTAAAAATTAGAAAGTCCCTGTACTCGCCCCCACCATAGGTGTCTATTCTTCCAGAGTCGTTTTTTGTTTTTTTCTTCTCTCCAGAGCTTAGATAAACAAGCACACTTTCTAAAAACTGAGGTATAATTTACAGGCAATAAAATGCACAATCCCTAAATGTGGAGCTCGATGAATCTTACCTGTGCACACACTCGTGGGATCACCACCCAGGTCAATAGAGAAGTCATTTCCATCCCTTACCCCCAGAAAGTTTCCTGTGCCCCTTCCCCATTCATGCAGACCCTTCCCCAGAGGAAACCACTGTTCTGACGTCCACAGAATTGACTGGCCTGTTCTTCAACTTCTTGTGAGTTAAACCATACAGCGTGTACTCTTCTATGTCTGACTTCTTTCACCTGATAAATGTTTTTAAGATTCATCCACTTCATTGTGTGTATTAGTAGTTCATTATTATTATTATTAATTTATTTATTTATTTATTTTTGGCTGCGTTGGGTCTTCGTTGCTCCACGCAGGTTTTCTCTAGTTGCAGCCAGTGGGGGCTAATCTTCGTTGCGGCGCATGGGCTTCTCATTGCGGTGGCTTCTCTTGTTGTGGAGCACGGGCTCTACTAGGTGTGCGGGCTTCAGGCTCGCAGGCTCTAGGGCGCAAGCTCAGTAGTTGTGGCGCACGGGCTTAGTTGCTCCGCGGCATGTGGGATCTTCCTGGAGCAGGGCTCGAACCCTTGTCCCCTGCAATGGCAGGCGGATTCTTAACCACTGTGCCACCAGGGAAGTCCCCATTATTTTTTTATTGTTGTGTTGAACGCATTATCTGACCCATTGTCTGAATATATTAGAACTTGCTTTCCACTCTCCTGTTGTATCCAGTTTGGGCATATTATGAATAAAGCTACTATAAATATTCATGTACAAGTCATTTTGTCAATATATATAACTAATTTCTTTTGGGTCTATATCTAGATGTGGAATTGCTGGCTCATAGGGTATACTGTACATTTTTAAAAATGTAACTTTTTTCATTCAACATATCCTAGACATGGTTCTACGTCAGTACCAATAGACTGACCTCAATTTTTCAAAATGGCAGTATGGTACTTAATTATATGAAGATAGTGTAATTTCTTTAACCTGTATTTTACTGATGGGCATTTAGGTTGTTTCCAATTATCTGCTTATACAATTAATTTTTAAAATAATAAACACCCTCATACATGTGTCCTTACGTCCATCATTTACTTTTCCAAGAAAAATGATTAGAAATGGAAAGCTGCATCAAGAAGCATGCTCATTTAAAAATTTCACTGTTATTGCCAAATTATCCTCCCACATTAAAGAACTTCTCACACTGTGGCAGAGAGCTGGGCTCCTAGTCTTTCGCCAACATGGGACATTCCCCCTCCTGTTAGTTTTTGCAAAATGATGGCATCTTGTTTAGCTTCAGTATACATTTCTTTGATCTGAGGTGAGGTTGAGAGTCTTTCACGGGCCAAATTGTGATGTGTTCGAAATGACAAGGAGATTAAAGCCCAAAAGAGAAGAAAGGAAAGGTAAAGCCCTTTGGGGAATGAAACGCTCACCTCTGGGGACAAAGCTCCCACTGCCAGCTGCTCCTCTGGCTCTAAGGGACTGCCTGAGAGGCTGGAGCAGGGGTGGGGAGAGAGGGGCAGCCTGCCTGGAATTCGGGGCCAGGGAGCAGGATGGGACTCACCCCAGTGCAAACATGCAGACGTGCAGCACGTCCTCCCCGAGGAAGTCCAGGTAGAAGATGGCGCCTGAGCAGCAAAGAATGGAAAATGCGGGTGAGCTGTTTTCAAATCACCCACCTGCCAGTCTGTTTAGGATCTGGCGAAGCTCGCTTCCCTACAGAATACCAAAGGGGTCCAAAATACTATGACTGCACCTAGTAAGAAATTAGCAGAATGGAATAAAAGCCATTTGGGGGGAATAGACTGTCTTCTCTTTCTCCCCCACCTAGGCCCCTCTTACCTCCATCTTTTTTTTCTTAACTTTTTATTTTGAGATAATATTAGATGCACAGAAATAGTAGGGAATTCCCACATACCCTTTGCCCAGCTTCCCCCAGTGAAACGACACTATGAGCTACACTAGAGACTTACCAGTTTTTACACACCCCTCTCCCTCATCTTTCTTTCTTTTTCTTTTTTGTTAAGTTTTTATAGGAGTACAGTTGATTTACAATGTTGTGTTAGTTTCAGGTATACAGCAAAGTGAATCAGTTATACATATACATGTATCCACTCTTTTTTAGATTCTTTTCCCATATAGGCCATTACAGAGTATTGAGTAGAGTTCCCTGTGCTATACAGTAGGTCCTTATTAGTTACCTATTTTATATATAGTAGTGTGTATATGCCAATCCCAATCTCCCAATTTATTCCTCCCCTCCCCTTTACCCCCTTGTAACCATAAGTTTGTTTTCTACATATGTAACTCTTTCTATTTTGTAGAGAAGTTCATTTGTATCTTTTATTTAGATTCCACATATAAGTGATATCATATGATATTTGTCTTTCACTGACTTAACTTCACTCAGTATGACAATCTCTAGGTCCATTCACGTTGCTGCAAATGGCATTATTTCATTCTTTTTTATGGCTGAGTAATATTCCGCTGTATATATGTACCACATTTTCCCCCCATCTTTCTTAAGATGGAAAACCAAGGCTTCGTGGTTAAGCCGCTGGAGCTTTCTAACCTCATGAGACTGGCAGATGTCACACCCTGCAGTGTGGCAGTGCCACAGGCCTGCCGCCCTCACCCTGCAGCCAGCGTCTGTCTGGACCCACTTCACACTCCACCACCCCGACCCTGCCCAGAGCTCCTGATTCCCTGCCTGACTGCAGACTCAACCACGGTGTTTCTATCCCTTTCAATCTTGCCTGGACCGAAGCTGTTGATCATGACTTAAATCTCTGCATGAGGTTAGCTTTCTGGCTGCTCTGGGTCAAGCCCCACTCAATCCCTGGTCCCGCTCACGGCACAGGCCCTGGCAGGCTGTGTGCCCTCTTGTTCTAACCTCTGTGAACACCAGTTTGGGCACCACTTGTCCAAGGTGCAGTGCGAAGTATATGGCTTTCCGGCTGGGCCTTCCTCAAAGGGAGGCACACTGGTTCTTACTGGTCTTTTTACTCTGAAAATCTTAGTCACCATTGCCATTTAAAAACAAACAAAATAACCGACACACACACACACACACACACACACACACAGATATGCTTGCAGCCTCTGAAGCCACCTCAGAAAGAAAAAGAAAAAAAATAGAGGGGTGGAGTAGAAGAAAAGGGGAATGTAATAATGATGATGATCACTTACAGAGCACGTGTTATGTATATACTCATGATCTCTAAAAATTATACAGAAGAAGTGTGTGGTCACTAGGCCAGTGGAGGCTGTGGAGTTAGCAGATGATGGTAAAAACTATTAAAGAAACCTAACACAAGCAGTACAAGGTAGGGGACATTTGGACTATACATATTTCAATTCTAGGAGGAAAGTATTATTACTCCCATGTTATGAATGTGGAACGGAGGCTCAGAGAGGTGAAGTGATTTTCCCAGAGCTACACAGCTCCGTGTCTGTGCTGGGGTGCAAACCTAGGCCCCTCTGGCTCTAAATCCTGCACTCTCCCCACAAAACCATCTACAACTGTGATGGGCAGAACAAGTCAGCAGAATTGGCCTTCTGACAGAGGCGGCGCCCCTTCCCTCCACACTGGGGTAATGTCCCTGCTGTCAAGGTAGAAGACAGCAATCTAGCGACCACACCCTTACCTGCTGTGATAGCCACGGTAGTGGAGAGAATGTAGCCCACACTGGCAATCAGAGAGGAGTCGTACATCTGTGAGGCTTGACCTAAAAACCTTCAACACAAAAGCACTCTGGTCAGTGGGCTGTGGGGATGTCGGAAGGCCGAGGTGAAAGCCGATGACCGCAGGCTTGGTCTGAAAATACGAAGATGAGGCGTGAAGGAATATTCCTTGGGATTATAAAGATGCCAGCCTTGTGTGTCTCCTGGGCTGGGGTCCACGCTTTGCTCCTAGTCTTCCTCTGGACACACAGCCTGAGGCCCCTCCCTCTCCCCGTCCCACACCTCTGACCACACAGTTCTTATCACCGCAATGCCCTTCTCCTCACCTGTGTCCCCTGCTTCCCCTGCCCACTAAAAAGCCATTCCTGGTCCCTTAACACTCCAAGAAACTCCCGTAGCGCTTATCACGTCCTGCCTCGTGTTGTAATTATTCTTTTAAACAAATTTTCTTCTTAATTCAACTCTCACGGCAATAAATATAGGAAAAAGAGAGAGAAAATTAGAGTCACTCCTCATCTCTCCACCTAGGATAAACACTCCATCATTTAGGAATATATTCTTTGTCCATTCTCTGCACAGCACTTTGGTTATTGTTGCAACGTTCCTTACACCATAACACACCTCCCACCCAACTGTAATCGTCTGTTTACCCGGCTGTCCTTGGACCAGGGCTGTGAGCACCTTGAGTTCAGTGACTATCGCCCACGTCTCTGTGCGTGGAAGGCCCAGCACGGGCCCGGTACACAGCAGGCCTCGATGAATGTGTGATGTGTGAGTGAGAAGCTTCCTGAGGAGGGCGGGGCACCTGATCATCTTTGTAAGCCCTGGAGGGCACAGCACAGAGCCTTGCATTGGGCAGGGGCTCAGGGGTGATGACCAGAATCGCTGTAGGAGGACTAAGCATAGTCATAATCGACGTAATAATAGTAACAAAAGTCATAAAAGAAGCTACTATTTACAGGACGCTATCCTGTATCCTACTAGAGCCTGCTGCGATTCTGTTAGGTAGGGGCTGTTGTTATTGTCACTGCAGACGGGGAATCTGTGTCTTAGAGGAGCTGAGGAGCAGGCCTAGGGCAGAGGGGTGAGGGGCGCGGGATGGGGAGGGAGACAGACGCCGGGGTTCCAGTCTCAGCTCCGCCAGTTCCTGGCCTCGCGCAGCAGTTCCTTACGTGCAAAGTGAGGATGATATCATTGTCGTGGGGACCAAATAAATTCAAGTTCCTGTGAAGGCAGTGAGAGCACAGCTTGCACTGGGCACCCGGGTGGCAGCGGTCACCGCTATGTTCCCCGCAGGCACTGCTGGTGGATGGTGAGCCCCAGCGGCTGGAGTCCAGGGCCTGACCTGTCCGGGGTGAACCGGCCCCAGGCACCACACTGAAACCGGCACTGTCCACCCTCCGTCCCCACGCAGGTTTGTCACATGCTCACCCAGGCCCCCTGCTGGGCACCGGATCTCTGACATGAGCAAGGCCCAGGCCTACCCTCAGAACTGCTGCTTCTGAGGCAGAAACCATCGCCTTGCTCTTCTACTTGGAAAGATTTCTTGAGGACAAGAAAGTTGGAGACAACTTTCTGTCTTCCACCGGGCAGACAAATAGGTGCCTCACGGGGACGGCACAGCTTCTTCTGAGGCCCCGGAAGTGGGCACCTGCCTTGGTCCAGATGGGAATCGAGGCTGCCTCTGATTGCGCGGTTCTCACATTTTGAGGCAGAGGGAGAAATACATCCACTCCAGGCTTTTCAAGCGGCACGGCACCCCTCCATGTGATAACTCAGCAAATTAGCGACCCCTCTCTCTCCACAGTGGATGCCAAACCCTGGCGACAGAACATTTGAATGTTCTACCTGCCCTACAGCTTCAAAAACAATTGTAATCAGGCCCAGAAGCTGGAAGAGACCTTTGTGGGGAGGCCCAGCAGGAAAAGAATCTGCAACTCACGCGGCTTGATAGATAGCAGTTGCCACCATGCACACGAACATGACGTAGAAGATGGGGTAGTCGAGCTGCAGGTTCCCCTGTATGGACAAGACGAGCATCCCGGCCACAGCCTTCACTGTCACCACGGTCATTGAGCCTGCAGAAGGTTAACAAGGATGTGTGGGAGCCTCAGAGACATGGCGGGGGAACAGTTTATAAACTCAAAGGACAAGGTGACCAAGATGCAAGGAACACGGGCAGAGCCCAGCCAGTGATTTACACAGTGAGAAGATCCTATTGGCATTGGTTCTTTTGTACCCTCCCATGAAAGCAGAGAGGAAAGCAAAACCCCGAAGGGTACTTCCAAACGCCCTTCTAAACTCTACCAAGAAAGGGTAGTGAGTTCACTCTGAACTCCAGAGTGGCAGCACTGTGTCTGGAACACAATGCAAGGTCAAAACAATCGAATGTATAAATGAACTTCTTTTGAGTATCATTCTCACAGCAATCACAAGAAAAATGTGGTGTGTACAGAGCTCAGGAGTTTTTTGTGGTTTTTTTTTGGTCTTTTAAAATGCTTACTCGCTGGTATTTTTAAAAACATTTCTTTAGACCAGAGGTCTCCACATGTTTTGGAATGCATATCCCTATGCATATGTATATACTTTCCAAATATATATACATTTATTTATTTTAAAATTATAGTCATGTAACACTGTGCTTATATGGTATATACATCATAAAACATGTGTAGGAAATATACTTAAAAGGTGGAGATAAAAAATAAATACCAGTTCTAATATTTTTTCTTCCCATACACTCACCTCACTACGGAGACCACTGCTTTACCCAGTGCTGCAGAAACTTCTAATTCTAAACTGTTGGATCCCCCTGCCAGAGCAGGAATTAAAAAGAACTCCCAAGTATGGTACAAATGAAGTTCCTTGTTCTGGCTGAAATGTTTTGCTTTCCTATTTTTCTCAGCGTCTGCTCATTTTGCCTTCTCCTGCCAACAGCCCAGCAGACACAGCGGCTTCTGGGCCCCTCAGCTACTTAGACTACAGTTTTCAAACATCGGCAGGCAGTTAAGACAAGCACTTTCTCCAGGCTGTCCTCGTTGGTGAGGAGGGGGCACAAAGGAATTGGCCAACGTGTCTCAGAACCTTCTGACCTTCCAACTCACCAGGAGAGAACATTTTGGGACCGTGATCTTCCAATCCACTTTGCAAACAAAATCATCAAGGAACGGACCACTGAGTCATGCTGCAACAGGAATGAACCTCTACAACATGATGCTCAGTGAAAGAGGCCAGGGACAAACAGCCACATGGTGTACGATTCCATTTATGTAATACGTCCAGAAAGGCAAATCCATAGAGACAGAAAGTAGATTAGTGACTGGCCAGGGCCTGGGAGGATGGAAAAATGAGGAGTGACTGCTAGTGGGCACAGGGTTTCTTTTTGGGGTGACAAAAATGTTCTGAAATTCCATTATGATGATGGTTGCATCCTCTATGAATATATTAGAAATCACTGAATTGTATACTTTAAACAGGTGAGATTTACAGTATGTAAACTATATCTCAGTAAAGCTGTTAAAAAAAAAAAAATGGAACCCTGTCCTATGATGACATATCTGTGTGTTTTATGGCCTGTCGCTGGAATGGGGGCTTGCTGTCAGAGGACAGAAGGAAACGACACACACTGGGGACCGGTGCTCATCTCATTTAATCGCCCCTCCCCCCGAGATCTGGGTGTTCTCTTAGGCCCATTTTTAGAGGACAGCGTAGCTGACACAGGGACAGTCACTAGGAGGTAGCGGCAGGGCCGCACCCACTTCTCCCTCTCCAGGAAGAAGGGGTGCTTCTCACAGCTCTAGTTAGTAAATCTAACTCTACGTGGGGTTAGAGCCTTGCCCCAATCTGATTTAGGAGCCATTTCCCCCATTGCACCCATGCCTTTAAAAGGAAAAAAAAAAGAGAGCAAAATCGAAATCAATTCTCGCCTTTGAATCCAGAATTAAGTCTTAACCTCTGATAGGTCTTACACGGACCCTTAGGGGCTCACTTGTTGGAACCTGTTCCACCCCTGACTTCTCTGAAATAACCTCTTAACACCCCACCCCTACCCTTACTCTGCTTTCTTCTTCGTCATTGTAATTGTCACTGCCCAAACTTATACTATCTATGCATTTGTCAACTCGTTTACTGTCATTTCCTCCCTCTCGAATGGGTGGCACCCTGAGGGGCTGGGTGTCTGTCTGGCCCACTGCTCTAGCCAGTTTGCAGCACCGCTCCTGGCACTTAGGAGACGTGGTATTTGAGCAAGAACACGGAAAGCCATCAGCAGCACGATGGAACTGACAAGACCTGCGTCCGGTTAGCAGGGACCCAGCTCCTGCAGCCGCCGATGCAGAGGGACCAGCCTGAGCCGGCCTCCAGCAGCTCCTGGGTCCAGATGCCACAGCTCAGTAAACAAAACCCACATTTCCTTTTGGTGCTCCTTAGTGGTGGTAATCCCCACTCAATCCCCAGGACCCTCACTTACCAAGTAACGCCACCAAGAGGAGAATCACGACAATGTTGTTGGCGTTCCTCTCCTTGTAGAAGTACAGCAGCAAGCAGAAGAGAATGATCTCCACGAGCTACAGAGAGCAGCAAGGGGTGGGAGGGAGGTCAGCGGGGGCCACAGGCAAGACCAGGAGACCCTGGAGGGCTTGGCTGGAGTTTATGCTGCTGATTGCATCAGTCACAGGCCCTCAGAGTTGAAAGGGAATTGAAACATCCAGTATTTCCCAAACCGCTGATACATATCCTGCAGGAAAGCAGGGAACGCTGAATCTCTCTACTCCCAATTCTGAGGAGCAGTTCACCTCGTGGAGAGGCGCTGAGGGTGCTGTGCTGGCCTCAGGTCCACCCTGTCTTGGATGGTCAAGATTCATCAGGCTGAGCTGGTGTCCCATCTCACTGCTCCATGGTAACCCCCACTAAAACTGGGAGTTGGTCAAAGAGGGAGCTGCTTGTTCGTTGAGGAGAAGAGCTCTTTGGTTAAGTATGTAAGTAGATACACCACTTGCCTGCAAACCAAGCCTCCACTGCGTGCAGCTTGGTAGAGTCGAAAAAAGAGGACTTCTGGAGTCAGGGAGGCCCAGTTATGAGCTTGGATCTCCTTCTAAACTAGTTGTGTGACCTTAGCCAGGTCACTTAAGTTCTCTAAACCTCAGTTACCTCCTTTGTGAAACAGGGATAAGAGTTCTTAACTTAGAGGGCCATAATCACAGCTTATACTTAATGAACTCATAAATCTGCCAGGCTCTATTCTCAGCATTTTATCTTTACTCAACTCACTAAATCAGCGTAATAATTCTATGAAGAATCCCAAGCTAGCAAATGGCAGAGCTGGGATTTGAACCCGGATAGTCTGGCTCCAGGACCCATGCGCTTTCCCACTAGGCTACACTGCCTGCAGATGGGGGCCCAGTGCCTGGTGTTCAGAAGGTGCTCCATCAGTAGAATCTTACTAGACAACAGCAAGTTTGAAAACTCTGCAGTTTGAGAAGTTCCCCGCCCTTTGCAGCAACAGCTTGTCCTTTCTATTCCTTAAAGGTCCAGACATTTGGCAATACTTTCCCAAGGAGTGAAGCCAGCCCCAGCCTCCAGCAAAACTAAAGCAATAGGGACTTCCCTGGCAGTCCAGTGGTTAAGACTTTGCCTTCCAATGCAGGGGGTGCGGGTTCGATCCCTGGTCGGGGAGCTAAGATCCCACATGCCTCGTGGCCAAAAAACCAAAACATAAAACAGAAGCAGTATTGTAACAAATTCAATAAAGACTCTAAAAAGGGTCCACATCAAAATAATCTTTAAAAAAAAAAAAAACTAAAGCAATGGCTCAGCTCTGTTTGCCTATCCCAACCTCCTACCGAAGTTCATTTATCACAAAAACCAATGCAGAAACATTAATGGGCATTTTAAAAAGAAAAAAATTGTTAAATTCCTCAGAATTAGAGACCATAAAACACAGCTGCGTTCATTTTCCTGTTTCTTCCTGTCTTTGTCACAGTGAATACATATTTTATCTACTTGTCATCACAGTCAAAGCACAGTTTTGTGCTGGGCCATTGTTAGTTACCGTAAACAATTTTCATGTTTTATGGAGTTGTCATAATTATCTTTAATTGTTGCAAAATACGCCATCAAGCAGATGTACAGTTACTCATCAACATTCCCAACTGATGTGCGTACATTTGGGCAGGGGGGTGGGAGTGGCCGATCTCCCCACCATTCTTCATGATGCTTAAACGCACGCTGGGAGAGCACTTTGCGTTCTATCGCGAGATGGCTGTATATGTGTTGGTGCTTCCTGATGGACCATGAGTTCTGTCAGCCTGTCTCGTTTAGTTTTTATACTCACAGTGTCTGGCACAAAGCAGACGCTCAATAAATATTTACTGAATTTGATTTGGCCAAATCTTTCCAGCTAGCAGCACTGCCTCACAGTGAGGATGGAGGAAGCCAAACTGAATTGGTCACTGAGCATCTGTCACGTGCTGGGTGGACCTGACAGCCACCCCGGGTGCAGGGACCCCGCCAGTTAACGTATAGAGAAGGAGGCAGAGCATGCGGCTAAGTGCCTTGGTTACGGCTACACAGTATGTAATGGACTCGAGCCTAGGACGCTCTGAAAGAGAAGCCTGTGTTCTGGGGTTAAGTTTTTCCTGAAGAGGTGGGTCTCTGGCTCTGCCCGGCAGACACTTCTCCATGCCTACAGGTCAAGGCTGGGGCTGGTTGGCGCTAGGGAGATGACACAGCCCCAACCTTGGGGAAATCTATCATCTGCCTCACGGGCAATCAGAGGAAAAAGGACGTTCGGGGCCTCTACAGCAGGCCCAGGCTGCTTGAGTCAAGGCAAAACAGTGAACTCCTTCGTTAGCAGGCTGTGGTGACACGTGAGGCCAGGCAGGCAGGCAGGCTTCAGGTCCAGCTCTGCTCTCACGGGACTCTCAGCAAGTTTGCTAACCCTGAGATCCAGTTTTCTCATCCATAAAATGGGGAGAAAAACACCTATGTTATAGGACTATCGAGGGAGTCTGAGATGTGATGAAACAAATTTTCACACATTGAGGTCTAGGGAAGTCATTCTGGCTTATACATGATTTAACTCAGATTTTATGCTAACAGGGACTTCCCCGGTGGTGCAGTGGATGAGACTCTGAGCTCTCAATGCAGGGGACCCGGGTTCGATCCCTGGTCAGGGAACTAGATCCCACGTGCATGCCGCAACTTAAGAGTTTGCATGCCACAACTAAAGAGCCCGCCTGCCGCAACTAAGACCTGGTGCAACCAAGTAAATAAATAAATATGAAAAAAAAAACGATTAAAATGGAGAAATTTAAAAAAAAAATTATGTTAACTAAAACGGCCTATTTGTGGCCTTTCAAACATACATTGTACACCTGCTTTAATTATTAAAGAAAAGGGTACACTGACCAGAAGTAAAGAACGTTCACATTAAAAATAAATATTAAAAATAAATAAGTAAATAAATATTAAATGCCTCCCTTCATGGGATGCCAATGCTAGTACCCCTGCGATGATAAGATTCCCTTCCCAGGTACCAAGGACAAACCGACTTGCTGTGTACATGCTGATCTGTTTTTTGTTGTTGTTGCTTTATACCTTAAAGGAATGTATCCCTGACTTGTTTAATGTTCTTTGACCTGAGAAGATATAAAACTGTACTGAAAACCATGCTTCTCCAGAGCAGTTCCTCGGAGTTATCTGAGAGGCTGTCTCCCAGGCTATAGTCCTCAGTTTGGCTCAAATAAAACTCCTCGTTTACTGGTTATTTTTGTTGATAGATAATACATTAAAAAGTGTTTAACATGGTGGGGGGGGGCGGGGAGCAGGAATACACCAGTAGCTTTATCAAATACCTTAGATGTTTTCCTTGATTAGTCTATTTGTAATCAATTTAGATTACAATTAGTCAATTGTAATCTATTTGTAACCTTGATTAGTTCTGGTTGGGGGTTTAGAAGATAAAGTCTGCAGTGTCTCCTGTGTTTCTATGAGCTTCTATCAGCTGTGTGATAGCGGGCAAAAAAAAAAAAATAACATTCTTTAACTGTTGAAAATTTTAACTTTTTTTCTTACCATAACAGTTAAATCCTCACTGTAGAAATTTTGGATAATATGTAAAGACGAAGGTGAAATAAAAACACAATCATAATTCCATCTCCCAGAGACAACTACTGATGGAGTTTCTGTTTTTCTATCCAATCTTTTACAGGTAACGTACAGACCTACAAATACCTCTAAAAAAATCAAGTTATCATACTATACATGCAGTTTTAGACATTACTCAGGATACAAGTGAAAAAAAGCACTTCCCCAGGAACTACATGCTCTCTGCGAGCGTGGTGTTCGGCGCTGTGAAATACGTCATGATTCCCGTGAACCCCGTCTTGCTGGGAATTTGGGTTTCTGGTTTCTAGGACTCCATCCCCACCCCCACCATCTCAGGTGGAAGGACCGGAGGCTTCTCTTACCATGTACAGGAGAAAAGGCCAGCTCACAAGATGTCTGATGATGTTCTCGCCTGTCATCTTCTCGTGACTGTTGGGTGCGAATGTCACCAGCAAGTAGGTGCCCACGATGGCCAGACCGCAGCCAACGAAGGATAAGATGTAGCGCCCTGCAGGGAGGGGGAGGCCATCACAGGGCTTACTGCAAGTGCCCGCCCCAGGCCAGCATGTGTCTTTGGGGTAACATATGGGGACGTGCTATTGCTTGAATTTTGGGTTTTTCTTTACTTGAAAAAAAATAGAGTATCTTCATGAATGTCATTTTTTTTTTCTACTTTTTTGGCCACGCCTCAAGGCATGCAGGAACTTGGTTCTCCCACCAGCAATCGAACCCGTGCCCCCTGCAGAGGAAGTGTGGTGTCTTAACCACTGGGCTGCCAGGGAAGTCCCCTGAATGTCATTTTTTTAAAAAAAGATTTATTGATTGATTGATTGATTGATTGCTATGTTGGGTCTCCGTTTCTGTGCGAGGGCTTTCTCTAGTTGTGACAAGCGGGAGCCACTCCTCATTGCGGTGCGCTGGCCTCTCACTATCGTGGCCTCTCTTGTTGCGGAGCACAGGCTCCAGACGCGCAGGCTCAGTAGTTGTGGCTCATGGGCCCAGTTGCTCCGCGGCATGTGGGATCCTCCCAGACCAGGGCTCGAACCCGTGTCCCCTGCACTAGCAGGCAGATTCTCAACCACTGTGCCACCAGGGAAGCCCTGTCATTTTTTTAAGATACATTTAGTGTTAAAAAAGTTTTTTAATAAGATAGCATGCATACAAAAAAGTGCTCGATGAATTCTTACAAAGTGAACTCACCCATGTAACTAGCACCCAGGTCGAGAAAGGGAACATTCGTAGGACCCCCAAATCCCCACTCGTGTCCCCTTCCAATCACTAGCCCCCACCCCCAGGGCAACACTTTGACTCCTACCAGCACTGACCATTTGCCTGGGTTTGTACTTTATATCAATGGATTCGTACAGTACGTTTTCTTGTGTCTGGGTTCATGCAAGACTATGTTTGTGAGATTCATCTGTATCCTGGCATGTGGTGGTAGTTTCTTCATTCTCACTGCTGTATGGTGGTCCATGTGTGAATAGGATACAATTTATCATTTCTACTGTTGATAGGCATTTAAGCAGTCTCCAGTCTTGGGTTATAACAAATCACGTTGCTACAAACATTCTTGTGCATGTCATTTGGAAAACATATGCATGTAGTTCTATTGGGTACAAAACTAGGAGTGGAATTCCTGGGTCACAGGAGATGTAGATGTCCAGTTTAGTAGGTACTGTCGAATGGTTTTCCAAAGTGGCTATACCAATTTACACTCCCACCAGTAGCGTATGAGCAAAACTGCATATTTTTTCTTCATTTTAGCTGTTCTGGTATTGCACTCTGGTTTTAATATGCATTTTACAAGGAACATTCTAAAGCTAGATGGGCTAGATAAAAACAAAAAACAAAAAAACCTCAAAAGCAAACCTTCAGAGCCTACGGTATGCCTTTGAAAAACTGTCTCAGCCTCTCCCAACTGGCTATTTAACTTACTCCCAAGGGAACTATCTAAATACTATCAACACTTTACTCCTCAGACCTGACAGAAATTGTTGGTGGCCCAGGAGGCATGCTCCTGGGTGAACAACCAGAGTCTCCTGACTCTTCCCCAGGGTCCTGTCACACTCCAGTTGAACCCTGTGGGGTTGGTGAAAAGCCTCTGGTTGAAGTTGAGTGAGCCCAGCCCCAGGCAAGCTGAAAAGGGCTGTGAGTTCTGAGCTGCACATATTGTGACCACAGGCTTCTGGATTTTTCTGTGATAGAATTAACTCTACCTGTTTCATTTCACTATCTCGAGGAAATGTGATACCATATTAAATGTCTTTTATTTTCATTCTAGGCTTCAAAAGGTGTTCAAAAACCAGTTGTTCAATTGCTCAGTGAATGAATGAACCATGGTTAAACTCAACATGGTAAGTTCTGGGCAAGTCTATTGTCTTAAGTTCTCTGTAGGCAGGGACAGGTCTTACTCATCAATATGCCTGCGTTGTCCAGCAAAGGTCTAGCACTGGATGAATGTTTGCTGTACTTAATAGAACTCTAAGCAGGGCAGCCAGGTACAGTTGTGCAGGTTGCTCACTGCACAAGGGCAGTGACGAGGGCTAAAATCTAGCCCATGCTCTGCTCACCAAGGCATTTGCCCACAGAACTATAGATGCCCAGAGGGGCATCATTTTCTAATTCACATAGGGCATGCCTCTCATTCCAGGACCACCTAGCATGACCCTGGAAGGGACATAAACCTCTACACTGATCTCAGAACCAGCCCAGCCCCGCCCCTTCCCCAGCAGAATTACTACAAATCATTCTGAGTCTTTTGGTCTTTGTGGTGTCATTTGTTTGCTGAGCAGTAGTTCTGCTTTTTTCAGTGTAAGATCCTTTTCTTTTTCCACCTCCTGGCCCGATCTTGCTGTTACTCTACACCAATGATTCAGAACCATGGTTCCCAAATGTGGCTGTGTGTCTGCAGCATCTTGGGAGCTTCTTCTCCCTGACATTTTGTGTTTAAAAACTTTCAGACACAAGGACTTCCCTGGTGGTGCAGTGGTTAAGAATCTGCCTGCCAATTCAGGGGACACGGGTTTGAGCCCTGGTCCGGGAAGATCCCACACGCTGTGGAGCAACTAAGCCCGTGCACCACAACTACTAAGCCTGCGCTCTAGAGCATGCGAGCTACAATTACTGAGCCCACGTGCCGCAACTACTGAAGCCTGCATGCCTAGAGCCCGTGCTCCACAACAAGAGAAGCCACTGCAATAAGAAGCCCAGTTGCCGCAACTAGAGAAAGCCCGCGCACAGCAACGAAGACCCAACACAGTCAAAAATAAATAAATAAAAATAAATTTATATAAAAAAAAATCTTTAATAGTAAGCACCCATAGTCCCACCACCTAGATTCTAAATTGACATTTTATTATACTTGCTTTATCCCATATCACGATCCATTTTCTTCATCCCTCCACTCATTCATCAAGCCAGGTTATTCTTGGATACATTTCAAAGCAAGTTGCAGACTAATATACTTCACCCTGGGGAGCTTTATGAGAATGCAAATGCCCAGGCCCCAGCCCAGATTTAAAGTCTCTGAGGATAGAGCCTGGACCCACCATCATGTCACTCCTTAACTCCTTAGCATGGCTTGTAAGCCCCTGCATCATCCAGTTCCTCCATGCCTCCTTGCTCTCATGTCCTGCTTCCTCCTTTACTCATCACCCTCCAGCTACACTGGCCTTACTGATACCGGACACACCAAGCGTACTCCTGCCTCAGGGCCTTTGCACCTGCTGCTCCTTCTACATGGAACACTGCCCACAGACCTTGGCATTGGTAGTCTCCTTAGTATCAGTTAGATCTGGGCCCCACCTCTTCAGAGAGTCTAACCCTGACCAGTCTAGGAAAAGCATCCCCACATCCCCAGTGCCCCAACAAAAAGCATTCTATTTTCTCTGAAGCACTTGCTAAGATCTAGATTATTTTATTTAGTTAGTTATATAGTTAACTTGTTTACTGTATGCTCTCCCCTCCAACACACATATACATTAGACGGTAACCTCCATGAGAGTAGGATCCTCATCTGTCCTACTGCTATATCTCCAGCACCTACAACAGAGGGTGGCACTCAGTAGGTAACTCCTTCCCCACTCCTTGGGTTTCTATGTGGAGGAAGCTCCAATGAACCGACACTTCTGCCTCTTGCCCCATTGGTCTGCATTTCTCGACCGAATGGAGTTAATCTATCGAAATAATTTAAACACTCAGGCTCTGATCTTTTTTTTTTCCCTTCTCTGCCCCAGGATATGTACGGCAGTAATTCAGGATAAGTGTTCCATTCTGTAAACCCAAATATTTCCTTGGGAGACTGGCCCAAGGTCTAGCTGTGGGCTGGAGCGCATTGGGGGAGAGTGTAAGCAAGTTCATGTGGCTGCACGTTCTAATCTAGCTTTTATTAGTAATAAAGCATAACTACTGATCTCCTGTGTTTGACTTCCTTGTTTAGTTCTCACTGTTTTAAAACTCAGTTAGGGAAAGAGGGTGCCTTTTACTGGGCCTCCTAAAATCCCAGCAGTCGATGTTCAATAAATATTGATTGAATGAAATAAATGAAAGCCCATTTTAAAAAGTTGCACAGATGGTTCTGATGTGTAGCCAAGTTTGGGAACCACTGATTAAAAAACCCAGCTCTCAGGAGCCATGAGGGTGGGATACAGAACCACACTGGGGAGCAGGAGACAAAGGATCTCTAAATTGGGGTGAGCTGGTTTTATAATGAAAAAAAGCACAAGCATAAAATTAAGAACAGAGCTCAAATCCACGAACTTACTCAGAAAGTCTTTAGGTTTCCATTTTTCTTTGATGAATATGATTCCTATGATGGCGCTGGCTATAAAAAAAAAAAAGCACAGGGAGAAGAGCATTGAGCCTGCCATCAGTCAAATGGAGTCCCTTCGCCAGTGCCCTTTGGGTTGGCTCATCTGCACTGGAGCTTGCCTAAGCTCTCACTCATGCTCCCAAGAGCTCAGTCTCTTGTTATTAGAAACAGAGGCTCCTCTCTGAGCCTCCCTGAGGATTTCCTACAAGGCCAGGAACACCAGGGGTTGAATACTTGCTGTGTGACAGGCAACTTACACAAGTTATTTCTGGCGTGTTTGCTCTTTGAGGTGGGCACTGTTATGATTCCATGTGAAAAATGGGGACACTGAAGCTAAGAGAGGGAAAGGACCCACTCAAGACCATGCAGCTGGCAAGGAAAGGCTGGGCTCGAACCTAGGACTGCTGGAGGCCAGGGCTCTTGCTCCTTCAGAAGGCAATGTCTACCTCTGACATTTCCCCCCTGCTTCTTTTCTTTTCACTCCCTGACTCTTCCACGTTTGCAGATGTACTCAAACTTTCTTGTGACTGTCCTAAAGGATGGGGCTGGCATTCACCGTGAACAGACCTGGGTTACTATCTCAGGTCTGCCTCCTCTGGCTGGGTAACCTGGGTAGGTCACTTCACCTGAGAGTCAGTCTCCTAGTCTCTGAAATCGTGTGCTGGATCCAGCCTTCACCAGCTTGCTGAGGGTTAACAGTCAGGAAACCATTGGTAGCTTGGAATCAGCGACAGTGTGGGTATTTACACCCTTTACATCAGAAACATTAAAAATCAGGTCTTTTTTTCCCCACTTTTCTGTCCCTTCCCTTCTTCCCTCCCTCCCTCCACCTCCTCTTTCTTTTCTTTTTCTTCTTCTCTCATTCTCTCGAGTTGGTTTATCAGCACATCACTGAAAATACCTACTTCTCAGAGTCATAGGGGTAATTAAATGAGATAATATATGCAAATCACTTAGTACATGCTCAATAACTGAGTTATTATTATTATTATTAAAGTACCTGGAACAGTGACTAATAAGTAATAGGTACCCAATAAATGGTGATTATTATTTTAATATTTATTTTTAATATTATTTTTCACTTGGTGACTTAAGAAACTCTAAGAACCCTTTCATTTCTAGGGGATGATATGTGAAGTCCCATCATTATAATTCAGCCCATTTTTAAGAATTTGGTTATTTGATCCTTATTAAAATTCAAAGACTAAGATTTAAAGCACTTAAGTCATTCAGTCACATATTCCTCATTGTCAATAAAGGTTCTGAGAGCCCTTTGGATAGATGAGCAATGGGCAGAGGACAAACCTAAATACCTATTGGGGCTGGGCAACAACACAGATGTAGAAAGTGGGCCAGATGAAAGACAGTAGAGAGAAGCTGAGACTACGGCAGACAACTTGCCTCAACTAAAGGCACTCAAATGATATTTTGAAACGATACTGGGTGGGAAAGAACACAGCATGACTGAGGACCTCAGTCATCTTGTAGGCTGCCTGTTTACCAACACTGATCAAGAAAAAGAGGGGCTTTCAATAAATAGGATCAGGGAAAGCAAATAGATTTCCGCTCCTCTGCCAACTCCTAGTAAATGGTAATGACTGCCTGAAGCTCTGAGAATTCTGAGGGCCCATCCAGGCTCACTATGATTGATTAGTGATGTCTGCCTTGGGTACTGCAGGGGCACATAAATGCCACGCATATGCCATCCCTGGTATTGAAGAGGCCCTCTTAATTCCAGGAGGATTAAGACTCAGAATACGATTTTCTCCTTTAAGAGCAGAGAAATGCTTCTCGGCACTGTAATGCTTACCAGCAAGATGGAAGGAAACAATTCAAAGCAAGTTCACTGTCCCTGCTCCTATGTACAAAAAACTATTGTTCACTAATCTACTAACATCTTTTATTTAAGAAGAAAAGAATTTTTTTTTCTAATTCTATTTTATTTGTGACTTCATGGACATTAAAACTCCTTTGTCTTCCAGTTGGTTCAAACGTTCTGAAACACTGGTTCAGTGATTACAGAAATCATAGAAAAATGGCAGATGAGAAAGTTAGTGATGTTTTAAAAATGGTATCAGTTGATGTAAAAAGATCAGAGAATAAGCTGAATGTGCATTTCTTAGAGGTGTGAAATACCTGAACTCTGAAAGCTTAGTTTATCTTGACGGTGTTAGGATGAATGTGTCAAGGTTTATCGTCCTTCTGCAGTAGAAATAAAAAGCAATTCTGATAAACTTTCCGAATCTTAAACAGATTCTGGAGGCAGACAGCCAGTCTGCATCCCAGCCCTGCTTCAAGCTAGCTGTGTGATTTGGGGAAAGTAACTTCACCACTCTGTGCCTCGGTTTCCTCATCTGTAAAATGGGGATAATAACAGTATCTCCCTCAAAAGGCTGCCCGGAAGATTAGAAGAATCACTATCTGTAAAGTGCTTAGAGCAAGTCCTGCTGAGTATGAAGCCCTTTGTAAGTGTTAGGTATTACTAGCAAAGCAAAAGCTGGTTTGGTGAGTCTCTTTGATCCTGGCAGTGACCTGCTCACAGAGGTGGGCAAGTCCCAAGGGAGGGGCGGGGTGGGAGCTGGGTCTTACCTATCACAGAGACAGCGCTGAGGGGCACAATCAGCGAGAGTGGGGCGAAGGCGTAGGAGGCAAACACGCCCAGCTCGCCCAGCAGCATCAGGAACAGGCCCAGCCACCATGTCTTGGTCTTGAAATAGGCCCGAGGGTCCTTGGAGCCCGCGAGGCGGATGTGACAGTACTTCTAGAAATCCGAGAAAGAATGCGATTTGTCCAGATCTCCAGGGAAAAGATGCTAAGATGCACAAATCCTAAATCCACCCCCCATTTCTAAAAATAGTTTGGGGAGATCTGTCAAGTTTTTTTGGAGTTCTGACTCAGACAAGAGTAAAGCAGTAGTGATCTAAATCTTAGGTTGCTATTCTGAGACAGTAGTTCTCAAATTGGCTGGGAAGCCTTAAATTCCCTGGGAAGCTTTGAAAAAATACATGTGTCTGGGCCTCATCCTCAGCGGGCAGATGTGGGTGAGGCCTGGAAATGTGCATTTCTGATGCACATCACAGGCAACGAGCAGTCTGGGGTGGGAGCCATGATCTAAGGACCCCCACTTTAGCCTGGCCCTTGGGTTGACTTTTCCCTCTAATAGCAATGCCCAGGAGTTCCCGTGTTCAGTGTGCCCACTTGGATACACTCCTTTCTGTAGAAATGCTGGCAGCTCTGCTGGGCAGCCCTGTGGGTGCTAGTGGACCCTGCCCTCCCTCGGGTGGATACTTGGCCCAAGCACGGACAATATTCCTGGTTCTGGACATGTGAACTTGGGACACAGACCCTGAGGCAGTGACTAAGGAAAGCCAGAAAGGCATGTTGACTTAGAGGGTCAAGGCTGCCATGTGGGGAGGATCTTGATGAGGGCTGCACGGAAGCAGATGCATAAGCAGAGGTGCTGGTCTGCAGAGAGAAGAGAGGGAACCATATAAGGAGCTAAGAGACCATGCAGCCTCGGAAACACACAGAAACACACATGTGCGTGTATGTGGAAGCAGCGTGTTCATGTGCCTGCTCCAGAGGGGCACAGCGGCTCGCCGAAGCTGGAAGCTGTGCAACGCTGGGGGAAAGCGTTGGCCAGTGTGCTGTGGGATTTGTCCTGCTGGCAGGTGTCAAGTCTTGGACTGGGTTTCCCAGAAGCAGTCCCTGAAACAAGGGCTGGGGAGCAGGGAGTTGATTTGGGAGGTGATTCCAGGAAGCATAAGTCAGGGAGTGGGAAAGTGAGACAGGGAAGGGAGGAGGACCAGGGAAGGGTGCTTTCACCGTGAGTTAGTGCTTTGGGCAACTGGGGCTCAGTCCCTCTGAGAAACCCTGTGAACTCCCCCTCAGAACCATCCTACCCAAGGACGGGGGCCTGGAGCATTTATCCACTGACTCCCATCCCCCACTGGTTGAAGGCTGCCCCCGGGGCATTAACAACCGCCACCAGCACCCAACACACACAGCTGGCTTCCCAGCTGCACCTGCAGCCAGTGGGGCCAGTTCCCATGGTGTCGTCAACTGGCTCTAAACCACAGCTGCCTGTGAGCTCAACTAGGCCGAGGAGTTGTGGGGCAGGGGCGTCCACAGCAGCTGCTCCAAGGCGCCCCCCAGAGACTTTTAAGTAACGGAGAGCACTGTCTTCATAGTTGAGGGGTGATGGGGGATGAAGCGGGGGCAAAGAATCAAGGGAGATTCTGGAACAACCTAAAAGGTATTGTCCCAGCCCTGGGATGGAATAGGCAATGTCCCCCAGAGAGGAGGCAGCCGGGCCTGCACCAGATACCCTGGCTGTCGGTTGTATCTCTGCCCCAGGCAGTGCTGGTGACTGAAACGTACCTGGAGGTTAAGCGCAATGCTGACCACAAGGTGTCCGAAAATCGCCAAGAGGGCGCCGATCAAGTTTTCCTGTAAGGAAAGTTCACAGGAGCAGACATGAGCTGGGCCTAAGCCAAGGGGCCCCAGGACACATTTGAATCCAACTGTTTGTTGTCCCAAAACAAAACCAACAACATCCATCACAAAGCCACGCCCCCCAGACACTATTGGAATTTTTCTACCCGAGTTTACTCTGGCTGCCTTGCTGGTTTACAGAACACGGCCCGCAATGGGACACTACCAGAAAGCACCATCATTTGTCCTCCAGTCACAAGGACTTGATAAGGCCTAAATCTGCTCTTCCAGTCCCCTTAATGTATGGACTTGGTATGGTCTTGCGCAGAAAAGCAATGTTCAGAAGTCAGAATTTACAAGAAAAACACAGGTGGGGATACTATTTGCCATCTAATCAATGGAGTCTTCCTATTCCCAGAGGGGTCTCAATGAGACTCTTTTAAGTGGCAAAGTTGCTTAGGGCACTTTTAATTATTTAATTTGTAAAAATTTAATTTACGTCACCTTAAGAATGAGGTTCAGATTCCTTAGCACGGCATTTTTTTTTTAACTTTATACAATGATTACCAAACGTATATTCACTGTAGAATAATTAGGAAATATAAATGAAAAGAACAATAACGCAAAAAGATAAAAAGCCATGTGTCACTCTAAAACCCCCAGAGATAGTTACTGCAAACATTTTGGGTTCTGTAAAAATTTTTTTCTGTCCATGAATTTTGATGTCAATGGCAATGTTAATTTATTTTTATAAAAATAATATTATAATTTGTTTTATAACCTGTTCCTTTACCTAAGATATTATAAATACATTCTCTTGATAGGCATATCTAATTCACCACTTTGAATAAATGTCAAATAACTCACCATTTAGATGTACCATATTTTCTATCATTGCTTCTGTATTATTGGATACTTAGGCTCTTTCCTTTTTTAAAAACAATGCTGTGATCGAACATTCTAGTTCATGCATTTTTGTGCACTTATGAGGATTATTCCCTTGGGATAAATTCTTAGAAGTGGGACTGCTGGGTCAAAGTGTAAGTGGCCCAGCATTTAAACCACACTATGTTATGTCCTCAACACACCCTCCAGCATTATCCCGCTAAACACCAAAGGAATGCATCATTTTAACCAAATAGGAATCCTCTCTTCCCAGCATGGGCTTTCCCAACTCCTCCTTTGCTCAAGAGTCTCCTCCCACGGGTTTGACTATTTAAGATACCCCATATAAGTGGAATCACGCAGTATCTGTCCTTCCGTGACTGGATTATTGCCTTAGTCAATTTGGGTCGCTATAACAAATACGATAGACTGGTGGCTCAACAGACGTTTATTTCTCACAGTTTTGGAGGCTGAGAAGTCTAAGATTAAGGTGCTGGCTGATTCTGTTCCTGGTGAGAGCCTCTTCCTGGTCTGCAGATGCACACCTTCTTGCTGTGTCCTTACATGGTACAGAAAGAGAGCTCTGTCTTCTCTCTCTTATAATGGCACTAATCCCATTTATGAGGTCCACCCTCACAGCCTAATTACCTCTCAAAGTCTGCATCTCCAAATACCATCACATTGGGGATTATGACTTCAACACACGAATTTGGGGTGGGGGGGGAGGCGAGGCACATTCAGTCTAGCACTTATTTCACTTAGCATAATGTCCTCAAGGTTCACCCATGTGGTGGCATGTTCCAGAATTTCCTTCTTTTTTAAGGCTGGGTAATATTCCATTGTAGTATAAACCACATTTTCTTTCTTCACTTATCAATGGACATCTAGGTTGTTTCCACATCTTGACCACTGTCGATAGTGCTGCAATTAACAACAGAGTACAAATATCTCTTCGAGATCTTGATTTCAATTCTTTTAGATCCTGTCCAGACTCCTGACTCATAGAATTGTGAGCAGTAAAATGGTTGTTGTTTTTAGCTACTTAGGTTTTCGGGTGGTTTGTTACCCAGCAATAGCTAACTGATGTGCTTTCTTAGTGGACCAATGTTGCTTAACGATCCAGCAATTTTTATCTGGGACTCAAGATGTGACTCTATTCCAGACATTTACTAGTGGGTGGCTTTGATCGTCCATCTGATTTGAGTATGGATCACTCTACTGCTTGGTCATCTCCCCCCTTTTTTGCTCAGTTAAGGTATTTTAATGTCTTCCCATCTTAATGCCTGGCTCTAAATGCTCTTTAAGGCCATTCTATGAAACCAGAATATCTTTATTTAATGTGTCACTACCTTTTTCATTGAGACAAATTCAAAAATCATAAAAGTCAGCATTTTGACGTTTTTAAAGTGTACCATTCAGTGTTTTTTTTTAGTATCTTCACAATGTTATAAGTGATGCCATTGAAAATCGTGGAATAGAGAACTCCAGGGATCCATCCCTCCAGTAAAACAATGAAGGAACTGGCAAACACTGTCTGAATCAACTTTTCTAGAACTCTGGAGTCTAATTAAAAACTTATAATAAGAAGGGGAAGGCTTGGTGAAGAAAGAAGCAGTTGCTTTATGCTCAGAGAGCAATGTGGCATTTTAAATTGCCTGCCAACCATCCCTTACACTCCAGACCTATGGCAGTCATGAGGACACAGGGAGCAATAAGGACCTTATTTTTTAAAAATTGTGGTTGTGATTTAAAATAGATAACCAACAAGGACCTACTATATAGCACAGGGAACTCTGCTCAATACTCTGTAATAATCTAAATGGGAAAAGAATTTGAAGAAGAATAGGTACCTGTATATGTATAACTGAATCACTTTGCTGTACACCTGAAACTAACAAAACATTGTTAATCAACTATACTCCAATATAAAATTAAAATTAAAAAAAAAAATTGAGGTTGTGGATTCCAACCTGTCTGGCAGCTCCCTGAAGGAACAGTGCAAGGGCTTGCCTTTGTTTTGCCTGACTTGGAGCAGTACCAGGGCTGGGGGGTCAGCTTCCGGGATGCTTTTGCTGAAAGAATTTAAAGTCACAAGTATTGGCTGCAGCATCCTGAGGCAAGGGACAGCACTGGGATGAACAATACACAGAAGGAAAAGCCTGAGCAGGAAGAAGTTGGGAAAGAAGATATGGGGGTGTGGGGTGGAGAGAGAGAGGGCTTTTAAAAGCTCTGGTGTATCCTGGGGAATCAAGACTATTCATATACCCAGGGCTGGATGCGTGCTCCAAAAACACTTGAGAAGATGCTAAGCCTTCACCTCAGGTGGCCTTCAGGCTGGGCAGAACAGCAAGTAAAAGTTAAGGCAGAGTTGTAAATAGACTGGTAAACGATGGAGTAGTGCCCCAGCACAGAGCCAGTCTGCAAAGACTGGGAGAGGTTTTTTTTTTCCTTTTTTCCTTTTTTTGGCTCTAGGCGTTTAAGGAAACTATCAAAACACAAACTGACCACCAAGCTAACAGACGCAGACTTGGATAGGCCACACACAACAGAAAACACAGACTTTACAAAAAAATTTGAGAAAAATCACTAACCAAGCAAACAATAAGAAACCACAACAAGCAGCAACAACAAACAGGGGGCCGGGTGTGGATCTGATTTCCGGAGTTGCCACATAATCTTTTTTTTTTGGCTGCGCAAGTCCTAACCACTGAACAGCCAGAGTTGCCACATAATCTTGAAAATGCCCAGATTTCATCAAGTTGTTCCATACTGATATCTAAATCCAGAACATTTCTGTCATTCCTCAAAGAAACCCCAAACCCACTAGCATTCATTCCCCGTTTCCCCTCCCCTCATTTCCTGGCAACCACTAGTCTACTCACTGTCTCCATGGATTTGCCTATTCTGGACATTTCATATAAATGGAACTCTACAATATATGGTCTTTTGTGACTGGCTTCTTTCACTTAGCATAATGTTCTTAAGGTTCATATGTTATAGCATGAACCAGTACTTCATTCTTTATTATGGCCAAATAATATTCCATTATATGGATATACCATATTTTGTTTATCTGTTCATCAGTTACATGTAAATTATTTCCACTTTTTGTCTATCATGAATGTTGCTATGAACATTTGTGTACATCTTTTTGTATGAACATATGTTTTCAGTTCTCTTGGGTACATTCCACTAGGAGTGGAATTGCTCAGTCATATGGTAACTCTATGTTTAACTTTTTGAGGAACTGCCAAACTGTTTTCTATAGTGGCTACACCAAACTACATTCCCACCAATCAAGGGTTCTCATTTCTCCACATCATTGCCAACACTTGTTATTTTCCTTAAAAAAAAAAAAAAAATTATGATAGCCATTCTAAAGAGTGTGAAGTGGTATCTAATTGTGATTTTGATTTGCATTTCCCTAATGACTAATGATGTTGAGCATCTTTTTAGGTATATATTGGCCATTTGTTTATCTTCTTTGGAGAACTGTTTATTCAAATCCTTGGCTTATTTTTAAAAATTCACATATAATAAAGTTGACTATTAATCATCTTAAAGTATACAATTCAGTGGCATTTAGTACATTTTCAATGTTGTGTAATGCTTTGCCTATTTTTAAATTGAGTTGTCTTTTTATTATTGAGTTGTAAGATTTCTTTATATGTCTGGATACTAAACCCTTGTCAGATATACGATTTGCAAATATTTTCTCCTATTTTGAGGGTTATAGTTTACTTTCTTGACAGTGTGCTTTGATGAACAAAAGTTTCTAATTTTGATTAAGTTTAATTTATCTATTTTTTTCTTTTGTTTCTTGTATGGTTTTTGGTGTCATCATTTTAAAAAATTGTTGTCTAATCCAAGGTCACAAAAATGTGTACCTATGTTTCTTTCCAAGAGTTTTATAGTTTTAGCTCTTAGATCTTTGCTCCATTTTGAATTAATTTTTTTTACATGGTATGAGGAAGAAGTCCAACTTCATCCTTTTACATGTAGATATCCAGTTGTCCGAGCATCATCTGTTGAAAAGACTTTACATTCTTTCCCTATTGAGTGGTCTTAGCACCCTTGTCAACAATCAACGGACCATAGATGTATGGGTTTATTTCTGGTCTCTATATTGTAGTCCACTGATTTGTACGTCTGTCCTTATGCCAGGACCACATTGTTTTGATTACTGTAGTTTTGTAATAATTTTTGAATTCAAGAAGCATGAGTCCTCCAACTTTGTTCTTCTTTTCCCAAGATTGTTTTGGCTAGTTGGAGTCCCTGGCATCTCCACAGAATTTTAGGATCAGTTTGTCTCTAATTTCCCTTGTGATTTCTTCATTGACCATGGGTTAATTTTCACATATTTGTGAATTTCCCTCTTTGCTGCTGTGAATTTCCTTCTGTTATTGATTTCTCATTTCATCCTGCCATGATCAGAGGACATGCTTATATGATTATCTGACATTTGTTTTGTAGCCTAACACATGGCCTATCCCACAGACTGCTCCATGTGCATTTGAGAAGAAGGTGTATTTTACTACTGTTGGGTGGAGTGTTCTATAGATGTCTGTTAGGTCTAATCGGTTTATGGTGGTGTTCAAGTCTTCTATTTCCTTGCTGATCTGCTGTCTAGTTGTTCTATCCATTATTGAAAATGTGGTATTAAAGTGTCCAACTATTACTGTTGAACTATTTCTTCCTTCAATTCTGTCAATTTTTGCTTCATGTATTTTGGGGCTCTGTTAGGTGCATATATTTTACAACTGCTATATCTTTTTGATGGATTGACCATTTTATCATTATATAATGTCCTTCTTAGTCTCTCATAACACTTTTTGTCTTAAAGTCTATTTTGTCCAATGTTAGCATAGCCACTCAAGCTGTCTTTTGGAATATTCCACTGTGAATGGAATATCTTTTCCCACCTTTTTACCATCAACCTATTTGTGTCTTTAAATCTAAAATGTGTCTCTTGTGGACAGGATATACTTGGGTCATGTTTTTAAAAAATCATTTCTACCAATCTCTGCCTTTTAATTGGAGAGAGTTTAATCCATATACATTTAATATAATTACTGATAAGGAAGGACTTCTGCCATTTTGCTATTTATTTCCCCTGTATGTCTTATGTCTCTTTTATTCCTCAATTCCTCCATTACTGCCTTCTTTTTTGTTAAATAGATATGTTTTCTAGAGTACCATTTTAATTCCCTTGTTATCTCTTTTACTATATATTTTTGAGTTATTTTCTTAGTGGTTATACTAGGGATTATAATTACCATCTTAATTTCAGTAGTATACAAAACTTTGCTCCTGAGACTTCCCTGGTGGCGCAGTGGTTAAGAATCTGCCTGCAGGATTCTTATGCAGGGGACACAGGTTCCCTGCATAAGACACAGGTTCGATCCCTGGTCTGGGAAGATCCCACATGCCACGGAGCAACAAAGCCCATGCACCACAACTACTGAGCCTGCGCGCCCTAGAGCCCATGCGCCACAACTACTGAGCCCAAGCGCCACAACTACTGAAGCCCATGTGCTCTAGGGCCCATGTGCTGCAACTACTGAGCCTGCGTGCTGCAACTACTGAAGCCCACGCGCCTAGAGCCCATGCTCCACAACAAGAGAAGTCACAAGAGAAGTTGGGGCTACTCTTCGTTGTGGTGCATGGGGTTCTCATTGCGGTGGCTTCTCTTGTTGTGGAGCATGGGCTCTAGGCATGCAGGCTTCAGTAGTTGCAGCACGCGGGCTCAGTAGTTGCAGCACACGAGTCCTAGAGGGCGTGTGCTTCAGTAGTGGCAGCACATGGGCTCAGTAGTTGTGGCTCGTGGGCTCCAGAGCACAGGCTCAATAGTTGTGGCGCATGGGCTTAGTTGCTCTGCTGCATGTGGGATCTTCCCGGACCAGGGGTCGAACCCGTGTCCCCTGCATTGGAAGGTGGATTCTTAACCACTGCGGCACCAGCGAAGTCCCAACCTGAGTTCTTTTTACGTGGCTGGCCAGCTCTTCTACTAGAGAGAGCTCAGCCTTTGGAAACTGAGACTGGGTTTGTTGTATATATTAGAAATAATCATGACAGCGATAATGACAAACAACAGTATTTATTGAGCACTTACTACATGCCAAGTACTATTCCAAGCACTTCATATATATTAACTCATTTAATCCTCATGACAACCCTATAAGGTAGGTAGTATTATTATCTAATTTTACAGTGAGGAAACTGAGGCACAGAGGGTATGAGGTAGCTGGTAAGTGGATGAAGCAGGACTGGAACCCAGGTAGTCTGACATTAGAGCCCATGCTCTTAACTATTATGTCAAGCTATGGAATATTTAAAGTTCTAGAACAATGCCTGACACAGGATAGGTATTCAATAATTAGTAGCTATTACCAAGGGCTGGGGAATTGGTTCTTCACTCAAAGGTTCCTAGGCTAGTGCAGAATACAGACACTTTACAGAGGAGGGAAGAATAGCACTCCAGACACTTATTCACTTATTCAGTGCCTAGTGTGTGCCACGCACTGACTGTCAACGTGCCATGGGCTGTCCCCGTCCTCATGTGGTATATATTAAGCACCTGATTATTTTTAAGCACACTTCAGTTAGAGCTACCTAGGAGAAGCACAGAGGCCTGATCTAGTGTGTGAGAGACCCAGGATTAAGGGAAGTCAGGGAAGCATCTCTGAAGAATGGTTTCAGAGAGAGATCTGAAGACGTAGAGTGATGGGGGTGGGGTGGAGAAAGCCATTCTACATCCCATGGGAAGCCCCCATGGTGGGAATGAGCATGGTGCCTTCGAGGAATGGAAAGAAGGTGATGTGGAGGGACAAGACCCAGGGGGAAATGGGCTCAAAGGCACTGAGAGGTCAAAGGGGATGTGTGTGTGAGAGCCTGAGGACCAACGAGGGCTTCTATATAGCTGGGGTGAGGGTCCACGGAAGACAGAAGAAACCTGAGTGTAGAGGGATAAGGCTTAGGGGTGGGCTGGTCAGATTGGGAGGGGGCTTCTCTACTTCAAAGGGTTTGGATTTGGGCTTGGAGATGATAGGGAGGCTCTGAGTGATGTCATTAGGACTGTCTCTAAAAGAGAAATCAGGGTAGCAAGGTCTAGAAGGCCTTATCCTTCAGATTGGGGGGCCCAGAGACTCTCTTCTACAAAGGTTTTGCTGATACTGACCGTTTTAAGGGATTCAATCACCATATCCTCATTTCCATCTGCGCCCTTTGCTAGCTTCCTATAGTTCCCCTTTCTTACTTTTCTCTGTAGCTTCCTCCCACTTTATCAAAGAAAGGCTTGTCCTTCACTCATGTGGAATCTTACTCTGGTACATTGCCCCAAGTTGTAAAACCACTAAGAAACCAAGGGGAATTTTGAAATTTTGTTTCCTGGGAGATTTCTTTAGTGATATGATAAATGCCCATTCTAGGAATTGTTTTCTCTCCCTCTCTTATACGTATTCCTGTAAGGCATGACAGATATCAGAATGGGTAACTTGGCCCTTGTTAAGATATTCTGAAATCAGAGAGTCTGATTTAACTGATGTTTGTACAATAAAGACTAGCTTTGTTAATTAGGTTACACCTACAGTTCTAAGTTTTGACAAAAATATATTCAAGCAAGGGATAAATACATGTACAAATATTTATAGTAAATATTTGCATTATATTCTAGAGTTAAAATATATGTACACATATATGTATTACAATACAGTAAGGGCAAAGGTGTAGTAAAATTAATAATATTTCAATTTCCCCAATCCTTTCTGGATATATGAGGTTAACCCAATGTGTCTGTAAGTGAAAAAAGTGACCGGCATAATTGATCATGCTTTTTTGGTAAACGTCACAGAAACTGTAAAAGCAAAAACAAATCCTGTTCTAAATGAAGTGTGTCTAGTACGTTGCTTTGAACAAAAATGAATGAGGTCCTAATCATATTGTTAGTTGATAGGTCAATAAAACTAGTTTATCACTATGTGATTTTTAGAACATAACTTGGAAGGAGTTGAAAGAATTCAGTGATACTGCTGTAACAATACTTCTTCCATTCGGGGTACATGAAGAGGCTCAGCCCTTCTAGCCAAAGCTTGCAACAGGATTGATGCTAAATTCTATCTCATTCTACCAATTAATAATATTTACCTTGAATATTGAAAATCAAGTCCAAATCTTTTCAGATACATTTTTCTAATACAAAGTTATTTTTGTTCAATAATAATGATAAGAATTTATACTGCATTAATCAATTGCTTTTATTCAATTGTATAAAAAATTCTGTATTGAATCAATACCTATGAACCTTATATCAAAGGAAATTTTAAAAAAGAAATTTGGTTACATACTCTACATTCTTTCTTGTAGAGAAGTATGATAGGTGTCCGGAAAAATTTTAAGTGTTGAAAGACAGACACATATAAACAAAGAACAAGAGTGTTTTTGCTCGCCACCCAATTCTGCAAGGATTAAGCTGTAATTTGTTGCAGTCGATGACCGACAGTACACTCTGAACGGAAATTAAGACAATGACAGGATGCTCTGTGCTTGGACAAGCAGGCCCCATAGATAGTTAGATGCACATCTCAGGAAGAATTTTAATGAACCCAGATTCTTGCATCTTCCCGCACATAAAAAAAAGCACTAAATCATTAACTTGAGATATCTGTTCTCGGTGACTAGCAGTCATCTTTTACCAAGATGTACACTTTACTGCATGTATTTCCTAGCCAAAAATCCCATACGTATAAACTGGTTTCCCCCTCAACCTCTTCAGAACAGCTTCCTCAGAGCTACTGAGCGTCTGTCTCCCAGGCTATAGTCCTCAGTAAGGTCTCTGAAATAAAGTTAAGTCACAACTCTTAGGTTGTATGTTTTTCTTTAAGCTGACACAATTTTGGGATAAAATTCTGTGGGGAAATGGAAGGGAAATAGAAATTCAAGAAGGAAAAGGAATGATGTAAACTTTCCAACTGTTAAAGAAGAGTCTTTTCAGAAGTCTGATGGTAGGGATCAAGTGGTCTTTATATTCTGGGGGCTTTAGTTAAGTATGTGTAAGAGTTAAAAAAAAAAAAGAATTTAAATGTGTCAGGAATCACATACTTTGTGAATAGTTAAACTTGTAATCAAAAGTTTTAAGTTTTAGATGTCAATGAAAAGAAAGTGTGAGGAAATACACAGTGTTTCCTTAGAGGGGCAAGTTTGAGGACCTCAAAGGAAGCCCTTCACTACATGTGTCTCCTAAGGATTGAAAGCAAGGACCTCAACCTCATGGGAGGCAAAGAACTTGGGGCCAGGCAGGCACTCTGCCTAATAACTCAGTTTACCTACGCTAATGAGTAAATTGTTACAAAGCGTTAAGTGGCAGTGATTTTGCAGGAACTGCCTTCGGCATGTAGGAGACAAAAAGACTCTGGCTGCTGCTCCAAAAACACTTCAAAGCTGCTTTAACACCTTAGTGGGAGACAGGGGAGAGCTGGAAACAGGCCCCAGGAACTGTGTAGAAACGGAGACCTGAGCGGGGGCTGTTCAGAGGACAGCTGCAGGTTCAGGGTAGGCAGGCTGCTGAGGTCTGCTTCACTAAGCCTCGGTTCCGCTCTCTTCTGCTAGTTGGGATGACGGTGCCCCTCTGTCAGAGCTGGTGCATGAACTTCTTGAGATCATTTGGAAGAAACACTTAACTCAGTAACTAAGAATTAGGGTGAACCATAGAAATTGCCAATATCCAACCAGTTTTGACCTACAAAAGTGGTAGTTTCTTATGGTTCGACCTATAACTGATAGCCACTACATTATTATTACCCAGAGATACCAAGCTGTCCTCTAATGAGACTGAATCCACAAGGCTGCTGGAGAATGTGCTGTGAAATGTGACATAAAATGGAGTCATTTAAGTCAGGGTTTTTAAATGGGGCTGGGGGGCTTCCCCGGTGGTGCAGTGGTTAAGAATCCGCCTGACAATGCAGGGGACACGGGTTCGAGCCCTGGTCCGGGAAGATCTCACATGCCACAGAGCAACTAAGCCCGAGCGCCACAGCTACTGAGCCTGCACTCTAGAGCCCGCGAGCCACAACTACGAAAGCCCGCGTGCCAAAACTACTGAAGCCCGCGCGCCTAGAGTCCACGCTCCGCAACAAGAGAAGCCACCGCAGTGAGAAGCCCGCGCACTGCAACGAAGAGTAGCCCCTGCTCACCGCAACTAGAGAAAGCCCGTGCGCAGCAATGAAGACCCAATGCAGCCAAAAATAAATAAATAAATAAATTTATTTAAGAAAAAAAAAAAATGAAATGGGGCTGGGAGGCCATTAAGGAGGTGGACCCTATATATGTCCTCACCAGCTGGAGCCATGAACTTCTGAACCAGGCCAAACCATGAATACTCTACGGACTCTGCAAGAACGCTTGCAGCTTGTCACAGTACCAAACTGCCCCCCTCCATCCCCCCAGTGATGGCCTGAGCACTCAGTCACGCTTAGCCAAGACTAGCTTCTCCCTCCAACTCCAATGAAAATCCCTTGTGATGCAAACTTCCCTTCTTCACCTTTAAAAGCCCTCGACTTGACACCTGAATCTGTGTGCCCTGAACTGTAATTCTTGGATCCCAAATGAACTTTTTTTTTTTAATAGTAAATCTTGAAATCTGGTAGTGAAAATCCTTCAACTTTGTTCTTTTTTGTTTTTTTTTAAACTTTGGGTTTTTATTTATTTATTTATTTATGGCTGTGTTGGGTCTTCGTTTCTGTGCGAGGGCTTTCTCTAGTTGCGGCAAGTGGGGGCCACTCTTCATCGCGGTGCGCGGGCCTCTCCCGTTGCGGAGCACAGGCTCCAGATGCACAGGCTCAGTAGTTGTAGCTCACGGGCCCAGTTGCTCCGCGGCATGTGGGATCCTCCCAGACCAGGGCTCGAACCCGTGTCCCCTGCACCGGCAGGCAGACCCCCAACCACTGCGCCACCAGGGAAGCCACAAGTGAACTCTTTTTGCTTGATTACTGCCTCCTAAGTCTATTTAGGTCGGCAGTGTTGCTAACAACTCGCCAAGGGGAAGTAAAGAGATGAAGACGGGAAACAAGCAACTGTGGCCACACAGACAAGTCAATGCTGTTTCAGGGAGGAGGCTGTGGAGGGGTGAAACCAGGAAATGAAATCGTGAAGCTCACAAGGATAAACCAGTCTAAGCATCAAAAACAAGGTTAAAAGGTTACCGTAATAATATTTATGGAGCATTTATATATTATATCACAGGTATTATATATATATGTCAGGCATGGCACTAAGCCCTTTCTACGCATCACCTCTGAGCCACAAATAACCCTATGAAGTGGGTACTACTATGAGTCCTATATTTAGCACACAAGTCGGAAGGAGTTTAGAGATGAACGAAGGAAGACTCAGAGTAGTTAAATAACCTGTCCAAGGTGAGAATGGGAGAACTTAAAGCTAGCTAGAGGTCTGACTTCCAGTTTCCTGATGAGAATCTGTCTCCCACTGTATTCTCTGGGGTGTCCTTCAAAGGTGGCAAAATAAAGAAAAAAAGATCCCCACCTTGTAAGGGCTACATTCCCACTAATGACACAGGAAGCTGAGTTTCTTTTAAAAGCCATTACCTCAAGCATATTAATCTCCACTCATAACGACTGGCTACAGACACAGTAACAGCGCAATACAACTTCACGCCCTTTCATCTAAGGGTTTCAAAGGGCTTCGTCAACGCTAATTATGCCCCAAACCCTTGTGAAGTGGTGACTGGTTCAATTTTTTTTTTTTGGTTCAATTTTATGAGCATCTAAAGTCAAGCAAGGAAGCTGCCAGCAGCCCAGGGGTTACACAATTTGAACACACACCTACCAGCCACCCTCAAGTGCCTGGTGGAGGGCAATTCAGAGTTGAGGCGACAACCAGCAGGGCTCCTGACATTAAGTTCCTCCTCCAAACCTCAGCACTGGAAACTGTGAAATGGTGGTGTCCAGGTCTACTGGCAGGGAGGGAGGAGGACAGCAACGGGAGCCTCCAGCTCTGGACACTGCTGGGAGACTTCTCGACCCAGCATGCTCTGCTTTTGGCTGAGGAACCACCCGGGGGTTTTCACCGAAGTTATTCAAAGTGTTAAGTGCTCATAAGTACATGCAGACGGCTAACCCAGGACAGGGATTTGATCTTGGGATCATTGACTCTGTGCCTTACAAAAAGGTGCAGATTGAAACACCGGTGCTCCCACTGAGGGGCAGGTTCAAGCCATGGCTCCAACAGACCCAGCCATCAAGGGAAGGGGACAGCAGACCCAAAGTCACTTCCCTCTCTGCTTCAGCTTACCAATACAGATTTTGAAGACCAGCAGACCTGGGCTGGGGTCCTGCCTCTGCCACTTACTGCTGTGTGACTTCAGGGCAATCACTCTGAAGCCTCAGCTTCCCCTCTGAAAAATGAAGCTGACTGTAAACACTCATGTAATAAATATTAAAACAATTCTAGCTGCTACCATTATTATTTTTACAATTTTCATTTTTATCATCATCATTAGCATTAGCAACAGCTCTAAGGACCCTTCTGGCTCTGATATTCTCTGATCCAAGAATTGATCTTTCACCAGCTACAACTCTGAAAGAAAAGAAACTGTTTGCAGAAAAGCAGCCAAAGGTCGCAGAGGCAGGAAACCTTGGATATTGGTATCCAAGTGAAACCTCAGCTCAGATCTCCTGTTGCAGCGCCTGCTTTACATCTGCCAACAACAGCATCTACTTACATACTGCAGTGACAAGACAAGACAGTGTCATCACTTGCTATTTAAACTGAACTCTCATAGTCCCTTGGGCTTAAAATGCTAACAGTTAAGTATAAACTGCATTCTGGCTTGCTCTGAGGGTTACTCATATTCAAATGCAAGGGATGCAGCAGGCTGGCTAACGGGCTCTGCTACACCTGTGACCTGGCTTCAGGCCAGCTCCCTGACGTTTACCTTCTCCAGCAGGTAAGGCATTACCTTATCCACGACTGCTATTTCGACACTTAATAGCCAGTACCAGGGAGAGAAGGGGCCTTGCAGAGTGCCCGGCACAATGTAGGCAAGAGGAAGTGGTGGATAAAACCAAGGGCTTTGGCAGAGCACAGGCTTGTTTCAAATTCCAGTTTTATGACCTATTGACTGTGTAGTCTTGGGCAAGTTAATTAACATCTCTGTGCCAGTTTCCTCATTTGTAAAATGGGGATATAATAGTAGTTACCTTATGGGACTTTTGTGAGGATTAACACAGTCCCTGTTACAGTGAACACAACAAATGTTAGTTGCTATTATTATGATGATGATTACCATAGTAATTGTGAATTGGCTATAAAAGTGTGGATAAAGGACCTATATTTTCCTGCCAGGAAGACTGACAAAGGCTTCATGGAAAAGGTGATATTTGAGCTGGAGCTGGAAGGGTGGGTAGGATTACCACAGGCAGATAACAGGGGATGGTGCAGGCAGCTTCAGTTCCCTTTTCTGTAAATTCAGGCCATCCTCATAACCACCCTATAGGATGAACTTAATGCTGACGTGCGGAGGAATTACATGATTTTCCCCAAGTTATAATGCTACAAAGTGATAGAGCTGGGACTGGAAGCCAGGTCTCCCTGATTCCAAAGGCCATGCTCTTAACACCCTGCTGAATCTCTCTTTTTGTGCCAAATTCTGTCCTGAAGGATAGATACTGGTGGAAATGGCTTCCCCGCCACCCTTCTAGACTCCTTCAGGGAGGAGATATCTCAGTTACCTACATAGCTCCCGCCCCACCCAGCATAGTCACGTATATGGCAGGTGCTCAGTTGAAAGACCTGTTTGCTAAATAGAAGAAAGTGAGGCCCGACTCTTGCAGGCTGAAGCAGAGCCTCCAGTGTCAGAGACCCGCAGGGATGCCACCTCTCTGGCAGCTCAGCCTGTTGGTCTCACAGACCACCCTCCCCCAACAACCAGAATCCATTCCCTGCTGGGTAGGGTGAGGGCGGGGCTGTAACCCAGGGCAAACTGCTTGTTTCTAACGCCATCCCCCGATCAACGTGGACTTGGGGCCTCTCAATGTTTCCCCCAAAGGTAGGAGATGCCCACAGTGCATCAGCCACAAGCCCACAGTGTGGAGACACCACGTTTGCTGGAGGACCCCACCCCCAGCCATTACTGATTGGACGAATGTAGACACCTGACCCAAGCTGGGCCAATCAGATCCTCCCTCTTTTGAACGTGTGATTAAGAGTTCTACCACCTTTCAAGCCCCACGGCCCTTCTTGCCCCTGGGTTCCATGAGCTACCCTGTAGCCTTATAATAATTTTACCTTTCCCTTCAGCGTCTCTGAAATGGATTTTTATTCCTTGCAACCAAAATAGCCTTAAAATCAAGGAGGAAAGAGACAGCTGCCCCTTAGAAACCCCTTCCCCTTCCCCCAGGCAGAATTAACTACTCCTTCCTCTGCTCTGTGCACCTTCATCTGTTCCTGTTTGTAACCACGAGACAGTTCTGAGTCAAGCGGTGAGTCAAGCCCCTCCTGCATGCCTAGCACTGGGCTACGTGCTTTCTCATTGATCCATGCAGCCGAGGAGGGATGAGGGATGGAGGGAGGTGTTGCTACCACCATCCTACCCGTAAGAGAAGCTCTGAGGGTTACCTAAGCCCTACGTCTAATCACTTAGATAGGAACAGGTAGGGATTTGAAGCCTAGCCTTCTTCCCTTTATCCTCCCTGGTACTTCGGTCAGCTCATCACCCTTTGTTCACATGCCTGTCTGCCACCTCAATTCTTAAGCTCTTTGGTAGAGTCACTATGACTTATTTACCTTTGCTCTGGCATGAAGATATTTCTGTAATAAGTAACTGAATAAAATTTGTGATTAAAATGGAAACTTATTAGAAACCTCATCAGGGAGAGTGTTCTGTGTTTTCTTAAATTCTGTGTTTGTCTATTTGGCATCCATTCCCCACAAGGGCAATTATATTAACTATATTTTCTGTATTCTTGATGCACTGGCATTTGTGACCTCGCTTGTTGGGGAGAGACTGCCTCTTCCAGGGCTATCCAATTCTTAGAGATAGCAAAGGGGCATGCTCTCTGGGATGTTCACTGCAGCATTTACAGTCATCCCAGATTAGAAACAACCTAAACATCCAACAGTGGGAGGTCTTTCCAGCAAATTTTGATACAGCAGCTCAACAGATTACTGCGCAATCATTCAGAAAGCATGCTTTCCATCACTACTCAATGACGTGAGGAAATAGTCCACAAACAAGGTTAAGGGAAACAGCCAAGAAACAAAACTCTCTGTACAATCTGATCCCCAATCTGTAATACCAGAAAAAGACAGGAAGGAAATATACAGAAATATGAACAAAGGTTGTCTCCGAGTAATGGAGCAGGTGATTTTTTTAAAAAAATCAAGTCTTCTAAGTGGGAATGAATTCCTTTTAAAATATTTCTCTCCCTTCCTATCTTTATGTATTTTAATGAACATTTCTTTTGATTACACATTCTCTTGTACGCGTGGAGGGTCTGCCTGTTTCTGCCAGCGATAGGCACGCGGACCCTGGACCTATCTGTTAGCCAATGCTGCACCGTGTTACTTTCTTGTTAGAAAAATATAAAATTCCCAAACCAAAAAAATAAAAGCTCTTGCCTTGTAGGAGAAGGAAGCCTCACTCACAGGGTCAGCACTGCTCGCGGGCGGGAGCTGCTGCAGCTGCAGGGCTGTTCCGTGGGCTCCGTCCATGGTGGTCTAAGGGCACATGCCACCGGGCCTGGTTCGGCAGCTGCAGCTGCTGCTAAGCCATCTTTCCTTGTGGGGTTCACCTCCTTCCACCAGCCATCACTTTCCCACGCGGAAAGAGTACTTCAAGGCTCTTTTGGCCGATTTACAGCCTTTTCCTCATCTTCCCACAAAGACGTGCCAGTTTCTAGGTCTCTTCCCAGGCAGACGGGCAGGGATGCGTTTCCTGATTCTCGCGGTGCTCTAGAGGGTGGGGAAGAACATTAAAAATGCATGTACAATGAAACACTGAAACATTATCATCTCAAATAAAGATATGGCTCACCTACCTCAAAGCCTTCTCCCGGCCCTTTAAAAACCCCTTCCCTCGCCTCCTTTGCTTCCTTCCTTCCATCATATCCTAATTTAAATGCTACTTTTCTACAGGCTCCCCTACATAAGAAGTAGAACACTACCTACATCTACTTCTCCAGGACTCCAAAAAAAGAAAAAAATCCCACTGCCATAAAAAAGGAACCATCTACATTCTGATGCAGGAAAGAAAGAATGAGAAGAAAAGTTATCTCCATGGAAGATGGAAGAATTGTCCTGCTCCTGAGGGTCAGCCTAGCACAGGTGATACAACATTGGACCAGGAGGGGGAAGACCTAAGTGACCAGATCATTTTGCCTCTGGGAGTCTCAGTTGCCTCATCTGTAGAACAGGGGTAAAATGTGGCCTCAAGTAAAACCAGCAATGATGGTAATTCCCATTAGCTTCATTGGACTGATATTTTCAGGGCATCTCAAGCTTTTCTACCAAATAGAGAAAGAGGAAGTATGCCTTTAGTGTTATGGGAAGCATGGCCAAAATACCTTCTGCAAGTGCTAAGGGTTTCTTTGAGGTCTTCTTATATTAAAAAAAAAAAGAAAAAGAAAAAATCATACAAATTTGGATTCTACTGCAAAGTCTATGTTTATTTTAATATAAAAATATTTAAAATTACTTTTGATCCGCCATGTGCTACCTGTTTTACCTTGGCCAAGTCATTTAACTTTTCAGCCAGTTTCCTCTGCTGTGAAATATGGATATTCCGTGCCCATGTGTTGTTATGAGAATTTGGTGAAATAATGCATATAAAATGTGTGCACAGTGAATGGTCAATGAATGTCAGTTATTATTAGTATAAATTTTATTATTACCAGTCTAATTATTTAATTTGCCTATGAATACACCTTTCTTCCTCTCAAGCAATGGGATATTTGAGGGCTTACTGCGTGCCAAACAAAGTCTCTGCTGTGCCTCAAGGTGTCAGAAAGCTGCCTCCTATCTTTCCTGTAGCTTCCAGTTCCTTCTGTTATCTAGCCCTAGGCCCAGGAATTCTGGGTCCTGGTGTGAACAGCACAGTCTTATGTTATAGGACTAACACTGAGTCCAGTGTCTAGGAGACATCAGATGCAGGGCTTAGCACAGGGGCAGCACTTAGACAATGTAGCCCAGGTCTCACTTTGTCAAAGGACCTCAAAGTTAAATGATTGCTGCTGCCTCTAGATGAGGTTATATATTCAATATATATATACCTGAAGTACACTCATCAGACAACTTTGTAACTCACATGCCATAACCAGACCTCCCTGACTGTAAAGCCCTACGAATATTTGTTTGTAATCTTGTGAAAAGCATAATTATTCTTCACTATACTTTTATGCCTTAGGAAGGAAGGGTGGCCCAGGGCTCCCTTGATCTCTGAGACCCTCTTAGAGTCTTTCAGCCTGGAGGTGAAGGGGCACTGGAGCACAAATTCTGGGAAGCAGTTTGCTGAATCCCCTGCTCCGTTGCTCCCTGCCGAGATCTAGCCCAGAGCCTGGCACGGTGACCTCCATACATACCTGCTGACTGGCTATAGACAGGCCTGTGAAGCACCTGGTGCACCGTGGCTGCTTCACGGGCAAGAAGAGAACGGTTTACTCAGGCCTAACCAACCACGACTCCAGAGATACAGCCCGTATAGCCAGCCCCGCCCACAACACGTCAGAGAGACCACAGGGATGTGCCAAGGGGCTGATGGGAATCCAGGCCCCTAACTAACCTCCTCTGGATCAGCTGGTTCCTCCAGGTGGGTTTCTTTTTTGCCCTCCTTTGTGGCGGCTGTGGTTACTCTCATTTAATTCGCTTTGAAAAAGCAGCTTCCCTCTCTGCCTCAGGAACCCCAGGCCTCTGAGGCATCATGGCCTGCAAAGACAGAAAACTCTCCCTCAGCTGTGTAGCCGTTGGGACTAAAAGCCTTGGAGGAACTCTCTGCAAGTTGCCCTTCCTTATAAGGCACACATTCTTTGCCCAGCGACTCTCTTTTCCTGACTTCAAAGCACTTTTCCAGGACTAACATATGCCCTAGAGACAAGGAGCCAACTCTGTGCTGCCAGCCACCCCTTAATTTTGAGGCCCTCACAGCCACCAGTGAGCACAGGGTCGCTGACTCAAAAAAGGAAAGATAATTCACTAGGTGATGGCTTCCACTCCATCCCCCAGCCCTCATCTCAATGAATTACTTCACTGACCCACAGAGTACGGTTTCCCAGCCTAGAGAAACGCAGCTCGTGGCTGCTAAGAGTAGGGTCTGTATTAGACCCTACTGATAGACTTTGGCTCTGCCTGAACAAACAACGCAAACACGCCCTTTCCCACCACCTGCCAATTCAGCTTCCGGTTGCTGAGTGCCAGTTGCAGGCCAAGCGCTTTCCCTTTCCTGGGCTTTGTCTCACTAAAGGCTTACACGCTAAAGTCCCCACCCAATGCGCTGGAAGCAACTTCCAGAGGCCAGCATGGATCAAGAAGGCCTTCTCTCATCCACCTGCTAACTCCACCATCTGCTATCGCCCAAGCCGGCGTGTATAGGAACAATTCAGGCGAAGTTACTCTATTTCACTTCCTGATTTGGTAACGCCTGGCATCACCTTTACTGAGGCAAATCCATGCCCCTCTCCTCGATGCGAAAATGGAAAAAGCATTCTGAGGCAATGAGACCCACAATGACAAGAAGGAAGATATTTACGGTAGATGATCACAAATGCATTCGCTTTTCCTGAAATGAAGGGTGAATTCAAGTCCCCCCTTCCCCCGCCCTTAGTCTTAATCACTACTCACCGGCGGCGTTTCCGCTAAGGCCCACCTATCAGAGGTTTCTGAGCAATGACTTAGACTCTCCGCGCAACCCGGAGGCACAGCCTCCTAGATTCCTTCCCCAACCCAGAGGTGCCCGAGTGCTGCAGTGTTTTGCTTTCAAAGGCCGCGATTTGATTTGCCAGGCCGCCTGCCAGTCAAAAGCTGGCGGGCATTTGGCGCAGGCGAGTGGCTGCGAGGAGGGGTGGGCGGGACAGACCTCCGGCATTGGCTCCGCCGAGAAGCTTGCTTGAAGCGTAGGGGGAGAGCCTTGAGGAGGCGGCGCCCCGCAGGAGCTTTGCGCTCGCCTGGAGAGGGTCTCCTCTAGCGGCCACAGGAAGGACGTTGTAACAAAACTCCGCTCCCTCCTCGGGCTGTGTCTGGAAAGCTCCGGTGACTTGCTCACTCCACCTGCCCTACAGGTGGGCAGCCTGCCAGGTGTCCTGCCTCCTTATCCTCAGAGCCCCCTCCCGGGCTTTGCTCCTGCTGTTCCCCCACCCCACGCTCTCACCAGGTATTCAAATCCTACACATCTTTCTAGGCCCGGTTCCTCCCACGGAGGTCCAGCCACGGGGCCATAAAAATCTCTCCTTGCCTGTCCTCCCGGAACGCCTGTTGGCAGCACAATATACCAACCCTCCCGGTACGTCCACAGCTCAGCAATAATTAAGGTCCACCAGTAAGCCCAGCACTTGAATGCTTCCGTAATGTACAAGGGTAATAATTATAATTGCCTCGAGGATATATTGTACAATACAGGGAATATAGCCAATATTTTATAATAACTGTAAATGGAGTATAACCTTAAAAAAATTGTGAATCACTATACTGTTCACCTGTAACATAATATTGTACAGCAACTATATTTCAATTTAAAAATTAAATTTTTAAAAAATGAGTTGTATTTAAAAAATAATTAATACGTGCATGGAGCTTCTGCTTTTTCACTCACAGGCATTTCATTTCAGATCCTCTCAGCAACCCCCTGAGTGAGACATTGGGCTCATGCCCATTTTACAGGTGAAGACATGACATTTGGACAGAGACCTCGATGATGAGAAAGAGGCAGTTGTGGTTCAGACCCTGACACCAAGCGAACTCAGAGGGAACACCCGAGAGCAGGACGAGGTTGACATATTGTAGGAACTGCCCAAAGGACAGCGTGGCTGGTGCGAGATTTTTCTGGCGCGTGGGAAGGAGGAGCGGGACGGGCAAGGGACAGCTTATATGAAGATGTTTGGATTTCATCCTAAGTTTAAAGGGGAGCCCTTGGAGTGTTCTAAGAGGGAGAATGACAAGATCACTGTGATTGCTCTTAAGTGTGTAAAGAGGGGCTCCTGGAACACTACATGGCTGCCCTCGTATGCTGCCCGTTTCAGTCTTTTTTCTTTGGCTCTTATAAACACGGCTTCGATGAATGTTAGTTCTTTTAGGTTTATTCCTTGAAGTAGGATTTCTGGGTGAGCAAAAGTCTAAGGCTTCGGGTCTATCACAAGATTTTGGGGGGGTTGCCTAGATAAGCCCTATTAAGGTTCCCCACCCATCCTGACGTAGTTAACCTGAACCCTAAAATTCTGGCAGCTTCCCAGCGGTTTTTGAAATGCCTCTGATCATTGGCCAACAACTTTTCACGCTAAAGAAACGGAGGACACCATTGGCTCGAGTTCATCAGGAGGCGGGCAAAAGGTGGAAGTTAGAATGTTTAGGCCTGTGGTTGCCATAGCGACAGGGAGGTTGACAGGCCAGATTCAGCCCTGGGGGACCCGACAAGGTAGGAAGATGTCCCTTTTGGGGGACGGATGCCAGGGTCGTGGGGAGGAGGACCCGGCGCACCGCATGGGACGCCCACTGAGACCGCCGCCTGCCCGGTGCGTGCGGAATTCCGCTGCCGAGCTAGGTGGTGCCGTGAGGGCCGGAAGAAGCCACTGTTGGAGGTTCCCCTCCCTGGAGGTGTGCCCTCAGAGTCCCCACCTGAAAAGTGGTGATAATAACCAGGGCATGCCTTCCCCACAGAGCTCCGGTGAGGGGCGTGGGCATCTGACTCCCCTGCCTCAGCCCCGGCGAGTGTACAAACGTTTGGGGGCGTCTGGCAGCAGGTGGGCCACAAAGAGCTAAATTCTAATCCCAGGTCCACTCCATCTCCTTCCCTGCTCGGGGCTTCGGTTTACCCATCTGTGAAACGATAGGCTGTGATTGGAATCTAGAGGTCACTAGCCGGCAGCGGAAGTTTATTCCAGCTCTCCGACACACTTTCTCGGCTTCAGAAAAATATCAAATAGATTATTTACCCAAGAGTGCTTTGAAAAATGTAAAATACTTCCAAGATGCACCATAGCATTGTAAGTGAATCAATAAAAATCTCATATAGTCAAAACTACTCGTGCAAGTCCCATAAAATTCCACATAAAGGTAACAGTATACATGAGGTAGTATATATTGATATACAGTAAAATACATGCATAAATATATGAAATATGTGATAATACTATAAGATAAGTAATAAGGGTTTTTTGAAACATAGAGATAATAGAATGAAAACATGCCTACAGTTGTAGTTTTGTGAGTTAAATCTTTCTAGAATGTAGCTCCTAATGGAAAGAGTTGTATTTAATATTATGAGTACATCTACATTATGGATAAAATGTGTCTACTCCTCGTATTCATCCATTCATTCAGTCCACAAATATTTATTGAGCAACTGCTATGTGCCAGGAAACAGACTGGGGATTCAGTGATGAACATCCTATTGATGAAGATCATAAAAAAATATTTTATATATTACATATAAAATATGATGTTGGGTAGTGAAAAGTGCTTTGAGAAAAATAAGACAGGGTCAGGGGCTAGAGAGAGATGGGTGGTGCTTCCGAAGAGAGAGTGGTCAAGGAAGTCATCCCAAAGGCAATTTGAGGAGAGGCCCAGATGAATCTGGTGACGGCCAGAGGATGGTACCCAGTATAATGAAAGGAGGAATCCCCATGTTACAAGGGTATTGCAGAAGCTGAAGAGGTCCCTTGTGGAGAAGAGGATTAGTCTTTAGGTTGTGGGTTATGACAGCTGCCTTCAAATACCTGAAGAATAGTCATATAGAACAGTGGCTTTCAAACTTTTTGACTGTGACCCATGGTAAGAAATGCATTTTATATTGTGATCCAGCACACATACACATGCACATAACAAACAAAAGCTTCACAAAACACTACAAGCTATGACCTGCACTTCAAAACTCACCAACGTGGAAGAGGAGTGAGACTTATTCTGAGCTGATTCACGCAGGAACTTTCTAGCAGTTAGAACTACCCAACAGTGAACTGCCTCAGGAATTTTCAAACTGAGTTCTGGGGACCCCCAGCATCCTGTGAAAATTCAAGACAGCCTATATTTGCATAGGACTCTATTTGCATAGTACATTGCACAGGACTCTATGCAATGTCCTAATTTTTAAAAAACCAACCATACACACTCAAGGATAGTAAATGTCAACATTTAGCATGTTAACATTTAGTGTGTGCTGCCTTAGAGGTTATTATAGTGTTTCAGAGCAAGCAGAAGTCAGACTTCCTGGGTTCAAAGCCTGATCCCACCTCTTACTTCTGGTGTGACCTTGAGTAAGTCACTTAACCCCTCCCTCTGAATTTCAGTTTTCTCATCTGTAAAATGGGGATAATACCTCACTGGATTATTGTAAGGACTACGTGAAGTATTCTATACAAGGGATTTAGGAGTGTAGGGGCTCAAGAAATGACAGCTATTATTTTAAGCTGTTAATATATTATCCCCGTTCATGTATTAAAATCTAATGTTAATACAAGCCTACTGTAGGCTAGGCAGCATTTACTACTTGTGGATCATCGTATTTGATCCTCACAAGCAACTTGAGAGGAAGGTACTGTTACCAATCTCCGTTTATGGAGGAGGAAATGGATTTAAAAGGTCAAGTGACTCATCCAAATCAGAACTATTAAGTGGCAGAACCCAGGACTATTAACCTTGAACAGAGGACTGGATACTCTTGATCACTGCACTGGCCCTCACCTGGGAACTGCTTAAACATATGCTGTTGATTAGGAAGGTAGTATATCTTCATTGCTCTTTCTTAGATTCCAGGCCCCTGACATCCTGTCATGAACAGTTATACAAGCAAGTGCACCAGTGAGGCACATCTGCACAGTGCTCCATTCACACCTGGGCTGCACCTTCTCTCATCCTGGCTTCACAGGTATGCAGTACAAGGCTGGAAAACATTATTAATAGTGTTGTCTTTGGGTGGTAGGAGTATGGATTGTTTTTTAAAATCTTTTAAATTTATCTTTCCAAAAATTTGACAATTTGTACATATTACCGTTGTAATAAGCAGCTTAAATCTCTTCTAATTACTCATAATTCTAGCACACTAATGCATTTAAAAAATAACAGCTTTATTGCAGCTAGGGAAGTAGATGGTTATTACTAAGACAACAACACTGCACTGAGATGTGACAAGTGAATAGTGGCTGCTTTTATAGATCCTAAAAGACATTCTTATACTAGAGTTGTGATTGTGCTGTGATCAATATTGACTTGTTTCTGTTGTTTTTAATTTCTTAATTTCTTTGAGTGTGTTGCCAATAATTATATTAAATATTAAGTTTTTAGTATAGATTGTCCACCATAAACGATTGAGAATTGCTGCTGTGAGGGTGATAGAATAAAGTGAAGAGTAAATACTGAAGGAGCAAAGGATTGGTAGAGCATAACATCATTTATTCAATCCTTCATTCCTTAGTATTTATAAATGATGTAAGTTCCTTAGGAAAAAAGGTGAGCAAAATAAAAAGTCTGTTCATGAAAGATTAACTTCTATGAAAATTAAATCATGCTCCTGCTGTTAACAACTAAAAAAACAGAGAAATATAGGAAACACGGTTTTTAGACATTGAACAACAGGGAGCCCAGTACTGTAATCCCTGAGAGAAGAAAAACAAGATGAGCCCCACAATTGCTCCAGCTTAGTGCTGGGGGCAGTTTCTAGGCCACAGTTCAGGGTGAGGGAAACCTCAGTTTCTGAGCTGGGGAGATAGAAATCGGAGTTCAGGGAGACCAAAGCGGCTGGAATTTACAGGGTAGAACACCATAAAGGGGGGACCTGCACATAAAAAGTTCAGAAATAGGAAGAGAACTCTCCTCAAGTCTTTGGCTGAGGAATGATGGGCACATGCATGAGAAGAAACTAAGACTGGGAAAAGAGCCACCAGAAAGCAGTAGGCTGAACAATTTCTGGGCCTGACACAGAACTGGGACTACTTCATGTTCCCATAAACCAGAATAGAGAGACACTGTATCACATGAGGATTGATTGGGCAGAGTCTATAGAAATATCATGTCTTAGTAGTGGAGATAAATTATTCCTAGAGTAAAAGCTGCTCTGGATTCACTATAACAAAGCTTAAAAAGCTGGAAAGGAGCATATGGGTCTGTAAGTTACTGGAAATTGTGCCAGAAAAAAAACATGCAACACTCTACAGAAATACTTCAAAATCCAGTACCCAACAGTGTAAAACTCACAATGTCCAGTGTCCAGTACAAAATTACTGGACATGAAAAATACAGGAAAATATGACACATATCCAAGAGAAAGAGCAGTCAATATTAGCAGTCCCAGAAATGACAGAGATCATAAAATTAGTAGAAAAGGGGCTTCCCTGGTGGTGCAGTGGTTGAGAATCCGCCTGCCAATGCAGGGGACACGGGTTCGAGCCCTGGTCCGGGAAGATCCTACATGCCGTGGAGCAACTAAGCCCGTGCACCACAACTACTGAGCCTGCGCTCTAGAGCCCTTGAGCCACCACTACTGAAGCCTGCACGCCTAGAGCCCGTGCTTTGTAACAAGAGAAGCCACCACAATGAGAAGTCCACGCACCGCAATAAAGAGTAGCCCCCGCTCACCACAACTAGAGAAAGCCCATGTGCAGCAATGAAGACTCAATGCAGCCAAAAATAAATAAATTAAATAAATAAATTTTAAAAAAATTAGTAGAAAAGGACATTAAATCAGGTATTATAAACATGCTCAAATATGTAAAGGAAAACATGAACATAATGAAGATAGAAATGGAAAATATTTTTAAAAAGGACCCAAATGTAACTTCTAGAGATGAGACATGCAATATTTGAAATAAAAATATAATAGATGGGATTAACAGCAGATTAGAAACTACAGAAGATCATTGAACTTGAAGGCAATATACACTGCCCAAATGAAAGTGGGGGGGGAGGGGAAAGAACAGAATCTCAGTGATTGTGGGAAAATATTAAGTAATCTATATATGTATACTTGTAGCTCCAGGAAAGAAGCTGGGGTGGGGAAAGGCTGAAAATTTTTTGAAAATATAATGGCTGAATATTTTCCAAATTTGATGAAAACTATAAATCTGCAGGTTCAGGAATTTCAATGAATCCCAAATAGTAAAAACATAAAGAAAATAATAAAATGATGCAGTCATCATCAAAATCAAATTTCTGAATAAAAGTGATAAACAGAAAAACTTAAAAATAGTGGGTAAAAAAGATATATTAGGACTATAAGATAAGAATTACAATGGATCACTCATCATAAACTATGCAAGTTAGGAGACAATGGAGTAATATATTTTAAAGTTGGGGAGAGGAGGGAAACTGTCAACACAGAATTCTATTACCAATAAAAATGACTAAGAAAATGAAAGAAAAAAAGATTATTTTAGGCAAACAAAAACCTAGAGAATGCATTATCAGAAGACTTGCACTACAAGAAATGTTAAAATAGGTTCTGCAGACAGAAGGAATATGATACCAGACAGAAGCTTAGATAAACCCAAAGAATTAAAGAACACTGACAATGGTAAATATAAAATACATTTTTTCTTATTTTAATCTCCTTAAAAAATGATTGACTGTTTAAATGAAAAATAACACGAGGGACTTCCCTGGTGGCAGCCAATGCAGGGGACATGAGTTCGATCCCTGGTCTGGGAAGATCCCATGTGCCGTGGAGCAACTAAGCCCATGTGCCACAACTACTGAGACTGCGCGCCACAACTATTGAGCCCACACAGCACAACTACTGAAGCCCGCGCACTCTAGGGCCCGCATGTTGCAAATACTGAGCTGCATTACTGAAGCCTGTGTGCCTAGAGCCCGAGTTCTGCAACAAGAGAAGCCACCACAATAAGAAGCCCGTGCACCACAACACAAAGTAGTCCCCGTTCGCCACAACTAGAGAAAGCCCGCACATAGCAACAAAGACCCAATGTAGCCAAAAAATGAATAAAATTAAAACAAGTCTTAAAAAAAATAATAATGTGAGATTCATAATACATGTAGAACTAAAATGTATCTCAAAATAACAAAAAGTATGGAATGTGGGAAATGGAAGTATACTATTGTAGAGTTCTTACGTTATATGTGAAGTGGTGTTTTTTTTTACTGTGATAAATTAAAGATGTAAACGCTAAACCTTAAAGCAACTGCTAAAAATAAAATAAGTATAGCTAATAAATTAGCAATGAAGGTAAAATTGAATCATAAGAAATACTCATTTAATCCAAAAGAATGAAGGAGAAAAGGAACAAAGATCAAATAGGAGAATGGTAGGTTTAAATCCAACCATATAAATTTTTACATTAAATGTAAAAGTTTTAAACACTCCAATCAAAAAGAGATAACCAGAACAGATTTTAAAAAACCAAGATCCAACTCAACTATATGTTACCTTTCAGAAACCAACTTTAAATATAAAGACACGGATAGGTTAAAAGTAAAAGGATGCAAAAAGATACAGTTTGCTAACAGTAGTCAAAAGAAAACTGGAGTGACTATATTAATATCAGAAAAAATAGACTTCAGAACAAGGAATATTACCAGGGATAAAGAGGGGCATTTCACAGTGATAAAGGGTTCAACTCACCAAGAAGAGGTAAAAATTATAAATGTGCATGCACCAAACAGTGCTTTAAAATACATAGAGCAAAAACTGACAAAACTTAAAAAAGAAATAAACAAATTCACAATAATATAATGTGGGAGATTTCAACACTTTTCTCTCCATATTGATAGAATGAATAAAGAGAAAATCAATAAGGATATAAAAGACTTGAACAAAATTATCAACCAATTTGACCTAATTGACATTTATTTTAAAAAACCTCCATCCAATAACAGCAGAAAAACTCAAAATCCCTCCAGCTACTTGGAAATTAAACAGCAGTCTTCCAAATAAACCATATGTCAAAAGATATTATAAGAAAAATAGAAGCTAGTTTAGGAAGAAAATGAAGGCACAACATTTCAACATACATGAGATGCTGTTAAAACAGGGATTAGAGGAAAATTCACAGTATTAAATGCTTATATTAAGAAAGAAGAAAGGTCTAAATTCCATGATTTAAGCTTCCACCTTAAAAAGCTAGAAAAAGAAGAGCAAATAAAGCCTAAAATAAATAGAAAGAAGGAAATAATAATGGTAATAGTATAAGTAAATGAAATAGAAAACAGAAATGGGAAAAAAAATCAATGAAACCCCTTGCTGTTTTCTTTTGAAAAGATCCATAAACCTCTAGCCAGTCTTAACAAAAAGATATAAGATGCAAATTACCAATATCAGAAATGAAGGAGGGACATTACTACAGAACTTACAGACATAAAGGATAACAAGGGACTATTATGAACAACTTAATGCCAATAAATTACATGACAGAGATGAAATGGAAAATCTTCCTTGAAAGACACAAATTACCAAAGGTCATTCTAGAAGACATAGATAATCTGAAGACCCTATATCTAACATGCAAATGGAGTTTGTCATTAAAAAAACCTTCCCACTGAAAAAACTCCTGGCCCAAATGGCTTTACTCATAAATTCCATCAAAAAGTTAAGGAAGAGGGCTTCCCTGGTGGCACAGCGGTTGAGAATCTGCCTGCCAATGCAGGGGACACGGGTTGGAGCCCTGGTCTGGGAGGATCCCACATGCTGCGGAGCAACTAGGCCCGTGAGCCACAACTACTGAGCCTGCGCGTCTGGAGCTTGTGCTCCACAACAAGAGAGGCCGCGACAATGAGAGGCCCGCGCACCGCGATGAAGAGTGGCCCCCGCTTGCCACAACTAGAGAAAGCCCTTGCACAGAAACGAAGACCCAACACAGCCAAAAATAAAATATAAATAAATAAAAATTTAAAAAAAAAGTTAAGGAAGAAATAATACCAATTCTACACAAACTCTTCCACAAAATAAAAGAGAAACTCATTTTATGAAGCCAGCATTACTCTGATACCAAAACCAAAGACATTACAAAAAAGAGAAAACTACACGCTAATATCTTTCATGAATGCAGATGCAAAAAAATCCTTGACAAAATTTTAGTAAATTGAATTCAGCAATATACAAAATTGATAGTATATCATGATCAAGTAGAATTTATTCCAGAAATACTAGGTTGTTTTAACATTTGAAAATCAATCAATATAATCCCATAGAATACTCATAAAGAATAATAATATGATCATTTCCATAGATGCAGAAAAAGTATTTGATAAAATTCAATACCTGTTCTTGTTAAAAACTCTGAAGAAACTAGGATTGGGAGTGATAAAATGCTTTTATAAGAAAACCTACAATTAACATCGTCATACTTAATGTTGAAAATAATTGGAGAAATATACCACGTTACTGGATCATAACACTTGACAAAGTTAAGACATTAATTCTCTCTAAATTGTTTTATAGGTTCAGTGCAATCCCAATTCAAATCCAAAGAGGTTTTTTGGTAGAAATTGACCTGCTAGTTGTATAAATTGCATGGTAATTCGAAAGAGCTTATAAGGGCTAGTACCAATGGTTCCCAGAGGGCAAGTGTGTTGGGGGTGTGGGTGAAATGTGTGAAGGGCATCAACTGTATGGTGATGGATGGTAACTAGACCTGTGGTGGTGATCATTTTGTAGCATACACAGGTGTCAAATTACAATTCTGTACTCCTGAAACTTATATAATAATAACTTTAAAAAGAACTAGTATAGTCAAAATAATTTTGAAAGTGAAGAACAAAGTTGCAACTACCTTGATTTCAAAACTTATAAAGCCAAGATAGTGCGCTGTTGGTATAAGGGTATACATATAGGTCAAAAGAACAGAATTCTTGGACTTTTGATGACTATGCCAAAATAATGCAATAGAGAAAAGGATATTCTTTTCAACAAATAGTGCTAGAACAATTGAATATTTAAATGCAATAAAACAAACCTGACCTATATCTCATGCCAAATATAAAATTTAATTCAGAATGAATCTTAGACCTAAGCATAATAGCTAAAAGCATAAAACTTCTAGAAGAAAACATAGAAGAAAATATTTGTGACCTTGAGTTAGGCAAAGATTTCTTAGACAAGACAAAAAAGAATCACAAACCATAAAAAAAAAAATCGATAAATTCGACCTGATCAAGATTAAAACTTTTGCTTTTGAAAAGACACTGTTAGAAAATGAAAAGGCAAGCCTCAGACTGGGAGCAGATATTTCTAAAACACATATATGATAAAGGGCTTGTATCCAGAATATATTAAGAACTTCTATAACTCAAGAGCAAGATAACCCAATTGTTTAAAAAAATAGTCAAGATTTGAACAGACACTTCACCAAAGGAGGTAAACAAATGGCAAATAAGCACATGAAAATATACAAATTAAAATGACAATGAGATACCACTATACAATCACTGGAATGCCTAAAATTAGTAAGACTTACCAAATGTGTTGGTGAGAATGTGTAGCAACTGGAACAAATTATTGATACATGCTACCGCATGGAAGAATCTCAAAACCATTGTGCTAAGTGAAAATAAATAGACACAAAACAGTATATACTGTATAATTACACATATATGACATTCTAGAAAAGGCAACTATTGTGACAGAAAGAAAAGCAGTGGTTTCCAGATGCCAGGGTTGGGAGGGTATTGACTGCAAAGAGACATAGGGAGCTTTGGGGTGGGGGGGGATGGATATATTTATATCTTAATTGTTGTGGTATTTTACACAATTGTAAACACTTGCCAAAACTTAAAAATGTACACTTTGAACCGATGAATTACATTGTATGTAAATTATCTCAGTAGAAATAAATTTATAAAATTCAAACCTACAAGAGCTCTGTAAGCAACATCAACAGAGAACACTTACAGAGTTCCTACTACAAGCAGTGCAATGTGTTTGGGATTTGGGGTCATAGAACTTGGTAAATCTCAGCCTCTACCCACAAGATTTCTCAGTTTATCCTGCAGATACAACAGAACCCAATCAACATACTTACCAAGATTGTGAAGTGATCCCTACAAATGCTGTATTTTGCTGTTTCAGGTGCTTAGAACACACAGTCAAGTTTTTCATCAAACACATGGAATATATCACAGAACTTTGCTAAGATGGACAATTCCATGCAAAAAGACCAACACTCTGGCAAAAAATATTCCAGGAAGGCTGACAAAGTACAGAAAGGTCTAGTGAATTTTATAACAGAGGTCTTTGGGGATGAGAGCTCCTGACATATGTTCATTTTAGTACGTAAGAGCAAATTTTAGGGGAATATAGTAAATCCTGGGTTATACCCACAAGGCCACTCTTAAGTATATCAAATAGATTGCTTTGGTCATTCTCCCACTGCCTCTAGGGTGATGATTGGGAAGAAACTATGAGAAGAAAGGATGAGGGGGGCAAGAAGGAGGAAGAGATCTTACTTTATTTCCTAAAACTTAACCCAAGCCCCCATTCTGCCAGGTTGTTGGAAAGTTAAACTCCAGCCATTACTGACACAAATGCTATTCCTCCTTATTTCAAGTTTTGGATCTTTCTCAGTGGAAAAAGGTGGTGTGATGATGGGAGTCTGGGTGAGGGAGGGGAGAGGTACTCAGATCATGGGTCATCCATCCAGACAGGTGAGAGCTCCACTGTCTCAGCCCATGTATTCCTTTGGTTTTGTTAGTATGCACTAATCCGGGACTACCTCTGGGCTTGGAGAATCATTGCTGAGGCTGGAAACTTCGTTCTAAGAGCCTCACTCACTCCACTGCTTTTTCTTTTAGGGGTATTACCGCCTCCCTGGTGGGCCTCTAGAGTCCCTGCTGCTCTCAAACCCACAGCTGGACCTCTCTTTCTTCCTCCCATCTTTTGATTTAGTGCTCTCTCTTTTTCTTTAATACTTTTAAATTGAAGCTTAATATATATTCAGAAAACAAATCATAATTGTACAGCTTAATGAATATTCACAAAGAAACCACCACCTATGGAATCACTTCTCAGACCCCGCGATAAACAACAGCATCCCAGAAGCCCTTGTCTTGTCCCTTCCTGGGCATTGTCCCCCTTCTCTGCAAATGTAAACACTATGGCTATCCTGACTTCTAATATCATTAATTACTTTAGTCTGTTTTGAACTTTATATAAATTGGAATCATACAATATGAACTCTTTTTTTAAAAAATATTTATTTATTTATTTATTTAGGCTGTGTTGGGTCTTCGTTTCTGTGCGAGGGCTTTCTCTAGTTGTGGCAAGCGGGGGCCACTCTTCATCGCGGTGCGCGGGCCTCTCACTGTCGCGGCCTCTCTTGTTGCGGAGCACAGGCTCCAGACGCACAGGCTCAGTAATTGTGGCTCACGGGCCCAGCCGCTCCGCGGCATGTGGGATCTTCCCAGACCAGGGCTCAAACCCATGTCCCCTGCTTTGGCAGGCAGATTCTCAACCACTGCACCACCAGGGAAGCCCTGAACTCTTTCCTCTCAGGTTTTTTCTCTTATATTTGAGAGATTTAACTTCATGTTTCATGTATCAGTGATTAGTTCATTTTCATTGCCATAACATGGTATAGCGTTCTTTGTTCTAATATACCACAGTTAGTTTATCCATTATACTATTGAAGGACATCTGGATTGTTTCCTGTTTTGAGGTACTATGACTAAAAGCTTTTATGACTATTCTTGTTCATGTCTTTTGGGACAGATATGTATATATTCCTTGGGTCTATACCTAGGAGAATTGCTGGGTCATAGGGTGTGTTTATGATCAGCTTAGTTGATACCACCAGTTCTCCAAAGTGAGTGTGCCAATTTTACTTCCTTACAAGCAATGTATGATCATTCCAGTTGCTCCACATCCTCACCATTTTCAGCTCATAAGGGTTTTAATTTGCATTGTCCTTTGATCAAAAAGATTGAGCACTTTCTCATGTGTTGGCTGACTTTTAGGATATCCTCTTTGGAGAAGTGACTCTTCCAGTTTTTTACCCATTTTTTCTATTGGGTTTTTCTTTTCTTAGGAGTTCTTGAAAACATTCTAGAGCTGTATCCGTTTGTTGGCTACAGGTAAAGTAAATATCTTCCCTCAGTCTGTAACTTTCCTTTACATTCTCTTAATGGTGTGCTAATGAAGAGAAGCTCTTGATTTTACTATAGGCCATTTTATCAATATTTTCCCTTATAGTTAGTGTATACATCTGTCCTATTTAAGAAATCTTTGCCTATCCCAAAATAATTTCTTCTAATAGCTGTATTATTTTACCTTTCACATCTAGACCTACGATTCACTTGGAATTGTTTGTGTGCATGGTATGAAGATGTCCAAATCTATTGTTGTCAGTATGTATATCCAATTGCCCAGCACCATTTATTGAAAGAGCGTTCTTTTTCTACTACTCTGCGTGCTATCATTGTTGTAAATCATGTCTATGTATATGCAGGTCTGCTTCTGGATTTTTTTATGCTGTTCAAATACCACTTCTAATTACTGTAACTTTATAACAAGTTTTTTTCTTTTCTAGTATAAGTCCTTCAACTATGTACTATGTTTATCTTGGCTACTCTTGGCCACACTGAATTTCCATATAAATTTTAGAATCATCCCATTAATGTCCTAAAAAAATCTTTACTGTCATTTTGATTTAGATTGCATTGATTCTAGCAGTCAACTTGGGGATAATTTACATCTTTACAATATTGAGTTCTCCAATCCATGTGTATCCTTTCTTTTATTTAAGTCTTCTTAAATTTTTCTCAATAATGTTTTATAGTTTTCTGTGTAGAGGCCTTGCATATCTTCTATATATCTATTCTAGGCATTTGATTTTTATGCTGTTGTAAATGGTACTATTTTAATTTCATTTTCTAATTGTTTGCTGCTGGTATAGAAATAAAATTAATTGATTTTTGTATATTGACATTGCTAAATTCAGTTATTACCTCTAATAGGTTATCTATAGATTCTTTTGAAATTTCTCCATATACAATCTTGTCTATGAATGACAGCTTTATTTCCTTCCTTTCTGATCTATGTATTTTTATTTATTTTTCTTGGCCTTTGTACTGGTTAGAGTTCTTCAGTACAATGTTGAACAGAAGTATGAAAGCAGTCAACCTGGTTTCCTTCTCTATCTCAAGAGAAAGCTTTCAGTATCATGTTTGGTGTAGGCTTTTGTCATAGATACCTTTTATCAGATTAAGGAAATTTGCTTCTATTTCTAGTTTGCTAGGGTTTTCTTTTAATCATAAAAGAACACTGAACTTTACAAAGTGCTTTCTCCATCTACTAAACAGACACTTTACCAAAAAAAAAAAAAAAGATAAACAGATAGCAAATAGCATATGAAGAGATGCTCAACATCATTAGTCACTACAGATATGCAAATTAAAGTCACAATGAGATACCACTACACATCTAATGGGATGGCTGGAATTAAAAAGACTGCCCATGGGACTTCCCTGGTGGCACAGTGGTTAAGAATCCGCCTGCCAATGCAGGGAACACGGGTTCGAGCCCTGGTCCGGGAAGATCCCACATTCCGTGGAGCAACTAAGCCCGTGTGCCACAAATACTGAGCCTGCTCTCTAGAGCCCGCGAGCCACAACTACTGAGCCTATGAGCCACAACTACTGAAGCCCGCATGCCTAGAGTCCGCGCTTTGCAACAAGAGAAGCCACCGCAGTGAGAAGCCTGCGCACCCCAACGAAGAGTAGCCCCCGCTCGCCGCAACTAGAGAAAGCCCGTGCGCAGCAACGAAGATCCAACGCAGCCAAAAATAAATTAATTAATTTATTTAAAAAAAAAAAGACTGCCCATTGTTGTTGAGGATGTGAAGTAACAGTAACTCTCATACACTAATAGTGGAGATATACAAAGATACAACAACTTCGGAGAAGGGTTTGGCAGTTTCTCAAAAAAGTTAAAGTATGATCCAGCCATTCCTCTCCTAGGTATTTACCCAAGAGAAATGAAAACTTATGTCCATTTTAAGACTTGGGATTGAATGTTGTTAATAGCTTTACTTGTAATACTTCCAATCTAGAAACAATTCAAATTTTCATCAACAATGGATAAAAAATTGTCACATTTCTATACAATGGAATACTACTCAGAAATAAAAAACAATGAAGTATTGATACTTGAACAACATGGATGAATCTCAAAATAACTGTGCTCAGTGAAAGAAATCAGACAAAGAAGGGTACATATTGTATGATTCCATTCTGCCTCTGTTGACATGATCATATAGTTTTTTAGTTTGTCAATATGGTGAATTATATTAATTGTCAAATGTTAACCTATCTTTGGATCACTGGGATAAACTTCATTTGATCATGATGTATTATCTTTTTTATATATTGTTGAGTTTCATTTGCTAACATTTTTATAAGAATTTCTGCATGTATATGTATGAGGGTTAATGATCTATAGCGATTCCCTCTCACCTCCTGTAATGACTCTGTCTGGCTTTGGTAACACGGTAGTAACTGGCCTTATAGAATGATTTGGGAAATGTCTTTTTCTCTTCAGTTTTCTAGGATAGATTGTATAGAATTGATAGGTGGAGTGTTCTATAAATGTCAGTTAGGTCAAGTTAGGTAATAGTATTGTTCAAGTCGTGTATGTCTATTGATCTTCTATCTACTTGCTTAAATTATTGAGGGAGGGATTTTGAAATCTCTGACAATTATTGTGGAATCTTCTATTTCTTCAGGCAGTTCTATCAGTTTTTATTTCCTGTATTTTGAATTTCTTGTTATTGAGTATATCAGTGCTTAGAATTGTTATATTCTCTTGAGGAACTGACCGCTTTATCATTATGAAATTACCCTCTTTATTGCAGGTAATATTTTTTGCTCTGCAATCTGCTTTGTCTGATATTAAGACCTAGCTTTCTTTTGATAGCATAGTGTATCTTTTCCCCATACTTTTACTTTTAACCTATTCCTGGGTTTATATTGAGTATATTTCTTGTAGACATCATGTAGTTAGGTCTTTCTTTTTTATCCAATCCAACCATCTCTGTCTTGTAATTGGGATGTTTAGACCATTTAAATTTAATGTGATTATTGGTGTGTGAGTTTAAGCCTACCATCTATCTATTTGCTTTCTATTTGTCCCATCTGTTCTTTATTTACATTTTCTGGATTCTTTTGTATTGAATATTTTTTTATTTCTATTTTGTCTACTTTGTTGGCATTTTAGGAATAACTCTTTGCAGTGTTTTCTTCGTGGTTGCTTTAGAGCAAGGGTTGGCAAACTTTGACCCTTGGGCCTAATCTGACCTGTTGCCTGTTTCTATAAATAAAATTTTATTGGAACATAGTTACCTCTATTTGTTTATGTGTTGTCTGTGGCTCTTTCACTCTATAATGGCAGAGCTGAATGGTTGCAACAGAGACAATATAGCCTGCAAAGCCTTAAATATTTACTATGGCTATGGCCCTTTGTAGAAAAAGTTTGCTGATCTGTACTACAGAGTTTATAATATACATCTTTAATTTTATCACATTCTACCATCAAGTGATATTATTACACTTCACACATAGTAGAAGAACCTTACAACAGTATGTTTTAATTTTTTCTTTCCTTGCCTTTGCACTGTTGCTGTCAAATATCTTACTTCTACATACGTTATAAATGTCACAATAGTGTTACTATTTTTGCTTTAAATAGTCAATTATTTTTAAAATGATTTAAATTTTATGTTTATATCTAAATGCATCAATTTATACTCAGGGTTCTACGTTTTACATTTACCTCCATATTTATTAGTTCCAGAGGTCTTCATTCCTTTATGTAGATCCAGATTTCCAACCGGTATCATTTTTCTCTTGCCTGAAGGACTCCCTCCATTTCTTGTAGTTCCAGGTTACTGGTGATTAATTCTTTTAGTTTTTGTATATCTTCAAAAGTCTTTATTTTGCTTTCATCTTTGAGAGATATTTTTACAGGGTACAGGATTTAGGGCGATAGTTTTTCCCTTCTGGTGCCTTAACAGATGTTGTTTCTGATGGTCATCTGCTGTTATTCTTATATTTGTTGCTTTGTGTGTAATGTGTCTTTTTTCCTCTGCCTGATTTTATGATTTCCTATCACTTTTTTTTTTTTTTAATTTTATTTATTTATTTATTTTTGGCTGTGTTGGGTGTTCGTTTCTGTGCGAGGGCTTTCTCTAGTTGCAGCAAGCGGGGGCCACTCTTCATCGTGGTGCGCGGGCCTCTCACTATCGCGGCCTCTCTTGTTGCGGAGCACAGGCTCCAGACGCACAGGCTCAGTAATTGTGGCTCACGGGCCTAGTTGCTCCGCGGCATGTGAGATCCTCCCAGACCAGGGCTCAAACCCGTGTCCCCTGCATTGGCAGGCAGATTCTCAACCACTGCGCCACCCGGGAAGCCCCCCTATCACTTTTAAAAGGCAATTTGATGGGGACTTCCCTGGTGGTCCAGTGGTTAGGACTCTGTGCTTCCACTGCAGGGGGCACAGGTTCAATCTCTGGTCAGGGAACTAGGATCCCCACATGCTATGTGGTGAGGCCAAAAACTTTAAAAAAATAAATAAAAAGTAAAAAAACAAAAAGCAATTTGATTATTATGTGCCTTGGTGTAGATAAATTCCTGCTTCATGTGCTTGAGTTTCACTGCCTTTCTTTGATCTGCAGGTTTATGTTTTTTAAAGTCAAATCTGGAAAATTTCAGCCACTTTTTTCTTGAAATATTTTTTTCTATTTCCTCTCTCCCACCTCTCTTCTTTGGAATGTATATTAGGCTCCTTGAAGCTTTCACAAAGCTCACTGATACTCTGTATTTTTTATTCCTTTTTCTCTCAGTGTTTTGTTTTGAACAGTTTGTATTTCAATGTCTTCAAGTTCACTAGTCTTTTTTCTGCAGTGTCTAGTGTATTTTTAATCTCAGACTTTTTAGTTTTCATCTGTAGAAGTTTGATTTGGATCTTCTTTATATCTTCCATGTACCTACTTAATAAGTTCAATCTTTTTTCCAGCTTCTTGAACATATCAAATGCAATTATTATTGTAATAATGTAATGTTCTTGTACTCTGTCATCTATATCATTTCTGAGTTGGATTTGATTGATTGTTTATTTTCTCCTCATTGTGAATTGTATTTTTTCCCTTCTTTGTATGCCCATTAATTTTTTATCAAATGCCAGTTATTTTTACCTGTTGGGTACTGTATATTTTAGTAGTCCTATGAATTCTTGTGCTTTGTTCTGGGATGCAGTGAAATTACTTGGGAAGTTTGATCTTTTCAAGTCTTGCTTTTAAGCTTTGTTAGCTGGAACCAGAGAAGCATTTAGCCTAGGGGTAATGTTACCCTATTTCTGAGGCAAAACCCTTCTGCATATTCTCCTTGTGTTCCATGAATTATGAGGTTTTCCACTCTGACTTGTGGGAACAGGAGCTATTTCTGTTCCCAGTGTTCAGGTATTGTTTACCCTAACTTTTTCAGGTAAATCTTTCGCCAGCCTTGGGGAGTTTTCTCACATTCCTGGGCTGATTGATACTCAGGAAACTACTTGAGGGCAACCTAGTGCAGGTCTCCGGAACTCTTTCTCTGTATAGCTCTCTCTTCTCTAGTTCTCTGCACCATTCATTGGGAGTGGAAGGAAGGAAAAGGGGAAGTTTGTATATCATTTATACATCACAACCCAGACATATAAAATTTTAACTTGATTTTCTATAAATGATCCCCTTCTGCTTTTTCACCCCAAGTATGCTCAAAGCAGAAACCTAAACTTACACTTGTGTTGCACTGTGTCCTGAAGAATGAGAGCGAGCCCTACTCTGCTCTGGGATTTCCTGACCTCTCTGTATCTTTACGGTGCTTCGCTGATCTGTGACTCTGGGCTGAGGATGAGTGAGGACTCTTGCTCTGTCCCCCTGCCTGGCTCTCTTCCAAGGCTGCTCCAAATGGTTTTGTGTTCCCTTCCTCCTTGGCAAGAACGCCTTTCCTGTCGGATCCTTCCTCTTCCCTTGATACTATGCTTCAGCTGTGTGACCAAGTCTCACTAGTTTAAGAGCTGGAGGTGCTTGGGAGGGGGTGGGGATGGCGGGGCGGGAACCAATAAATTACCAAGAGGGTATTTAAAAAAAAAAAATCCAGTTTCATGTTTATCTCTTGTCAACAGGCAAGTTTCTCTTTTTATTCCATTTAAAACAAAATGTTAACAGATAGCTCTGTGTTTTGTGCATTCGTCAGTTCTGTGTTTTGTGCTATTTTTTATTCTATTTTTGTTGTTTAGGTTTTACTGCTGCGTATCCAACACAATCCTCCATTCCTTTTAAATATCAGCCTTCCAGAATTCCAGAATCAGAAAAAAAAGGATTTAATAGTCAAGCCAAGAGGTTTTACCATAAAAAGGTAATGGCGTTGTCTTAGAGATGCTTTACTTTTAGTCTGGATTTTAGCCTCAGGGGGCAGACACGTGAGTCTGGCTGGTGCGTCTGTCTCTGTGACCAGTAGAGGGCAGTGTCATCCCAGGAGCTGCAGCACCCTCTCCAGCTGTGTGCTCTGATTGGGCTGTAGGAAAGAGTTGGAAAGATATTAAATCCAGTGGAAAACATGTCTGGACTTATGGGGCCACACTGAAACCAAACATTTTTTAACAAGAAATGTATTTTTAAAATTACTATAAAAATCAAAAATGCAAAAATCCCAGACGTATGAATAAAAGATAAAAATCCTTTCCTCCCCCCTCCCCCCAGCCTCACTCAAAACATGACAGGAAGAACAAGACTTTCTTCAAATAACATAAAAGGAAAAATAAACGTGTCTAATAAACGTAAAATTACCTTTGTGATGACACCCCCCCCCCCTTTTTTTAAGCTTCCTTTGACAATGTGTTAGAACTGTTCCTGTATTTCCCCCTTCCTTACCCTCTTCCCCAAATATCTGTGTCTCCTTTTCTCTTTGATCTGGAACGTTCTGCTTGGGTCCTGGTGGGTCCTCACCTAACTTCTGTAATTCCACTGGCTGAAAGCCCAGGTCTGATGTTCTCCCCTCTCACCAGCAGGGGGCGGAAGCAACTCGCAGACGCAAGAGTCTTTTAACATCTTCATTCCTTTTTTCGTTTAACTAGGACCTTTAGAATAACATTCTTTTGGAGGAGTCATCATGTCAGTTACCTTTTGCTGCATTCTACAAATGTTTTTCATCCTACCCCCTCGCCAAGATGGCGAGAGGGGATGGGGAGATCTGGGTCCTGAACGCAGGTGACTCCTCCGCAAAGCCTGTGCCCCTTGGCCTGTTTCCTCCTTTGTAAACAAGAGCGCTGAGCTAGAGAATGTTTAAGTTCCCTCCACTTCTGATATTTTAGGATTCCAAGAATGCAAATAGTAAAGAATATAGTGTGTGTGTACACACACACATATATTTTTAATTACTTGTAGGTTTTCTCCAACGGTGATAAATAAGCTATCCGCTCAGGAGTTTCCTCTTTATGTTTTAACTGTCCATCTGTCTCTCTGTCTCTTTTTTGTCTGGTTTTCCATTTTTCAATTTACCGATAATATACTGTCCATCTCTCAGGTATCTGCAGCCAACCTCCAATAAAAATAATGACAGCCACCATTTACCGATCCCTACTATGCGTGAAACCAGTTTTAGACCATATTTCTAATCCTCTGAACAATGCTAAGAGGAAGGGTTTATACCTTAATTTAACAGAAGAGGAAACCCGGGCTTAGGGAAGTTAAATGACCCACCCGAGGTCTCACAGTGCAGGGTTTGACACATAAGAGGCCCCACATGACTATCTGCTGAATCAACGTTGAAAGAATTAGACCTCAAACCCAGGCCCAGCTCACTCCTAAGCCTCATGCTCTGTCCACACATGGCACCACACCTCCCTCCGTGGCCCGCAAACCCATCAAGTCCATCTATGAAAGTCAGCGAGTGCGTTTCTGAAAATGCCTCCGCCAAACAGACCAAGCTCAAGATAGGGGAAGATGTCGTGTGTGTAGGCCCCATTCCACATGATCACGTTCTGAAGACTCAAATCCAGAAACTGAATGGTCTGGCGTTTAAAGTTTGCATTTTAAACGACTATTACTTTTCAGAAACTTTTCTGCTGAAGGAACCAAGGTGGCAGCCAGCCAAAGCTATAGGCAGCATCCGATATAGAGAGAAATAGCTCCGAAATTTGATTAGTACTTTTCAAACGTGGTTGCGTTGGTTTGACGATGTGAAAACGTTCATCTAAGCATTTGAAAGCATTTTGTAAATAAGTATGGAATTGTTTGGAATGGGCATGGGATCCATAAACCCTGTCCCCTGGGTTCTGCTCTGTTACTAGCTGACTGGGTTTAGACTAATCGCTTGACTTTTCTGGGCTTCAGTTTCCTCATCTGAAATGTACAGTTTGGATTATTATACTTTTTTAGGTTCTTCAAGCTATAAAAACAGGAAGAAAATGTCTTATTGCCTGCTCATTATTCTCATTCTTCCTGAGAGAAATGGGCATTGAGAAGTTAAGAATTCTGTTTAACATCACCCAATAATTTAGTTAGGCAATACAAATTAAAAGCAGATTTTAAAACTCTGGTGTCTCACCACCCTTCTTATGACATTAATCGTACACACCCTGTGCCTCATCTCATGACTTGGTTGTGTCCTCACATTCGTTCTGTGACCCATCTAGCACACCTTTAACACAGAGAATCAGTGCCCTCTGAAATGTGCACTTACCTTATCAGTCTGACTTTGGAGAGAAACTTCAGGGCCTCGTTGCCCAGCTCACATTCCTCGTGAGAATCTGACTGCTGCATACGAGGAATCCTTCACTGAGCTCGGTGTCCGGACTGGCAATTTTGGCTGCTAGAAATGAAGTCTGCTTCCCTGAACATTTTACAGTTATTTACAGATGTGCTGTTGACACCGGGTGCATGAAGAGACATGCCTAATCTGGTACCGAGCATAGTCCAGCCACCCGAGGGATATTTTCCTCCCCCACCTCCCGATTCTGTCCCCATGCCACCCTGGATTGTGGTCACTATTTCCCAAGCTGTGTAACACTAAGGACACTCCCTTAAAGTCTTTGCATCTCTGTTTCCTCATCTTAAAAATAAGGATGTTATAATAGGTAGGCCCTTGCCAGGGATTACTATTCCATGATCCTAAACCTGATTAATCCCTTCCAGGCACACATGAAGGGATACTGGTAGGGTACAGACACCCTTTCCTCTAGACGCACAGTTTTAAAATACATGTTAATTTCAGACATAGCCTGACAGCAAATCCACCCTCCCCAGCGGTAAGCAGGACAGTGTTTAATTTGTGGTGAAATTGTACAAAGTTAATACGGTTCACTTATTACCTTGATAAGGCACCAGACCAGGGATATTTTTTAATGAATTTTTTTTAAAATTTATTTATTTTTGGCTGCGTTGGGTCTTCATTTCTGTGCAAGGGATTTCTCTAGTTGCGGCGAGCGGGGGCCACTCTTCATCGCGGTGCGCGGGCCTCTCACTGTCGCGGCCTCTCTTGTTGCGGAGCACAGGCTCCAGACACGCAGGCTCAGTAGTTGTGGCTCACAGGCTTAGTTGCTCTGAGGCATGTGGGATCTTCCCAGACCAGGGCCCGAACCCATGTCCCCTGCATTGGCAGGCAGACTCTCAACCACTGTGCCACCAGGGAAGCCCATGAATTTTTTAATGTCTGAGATTTTTCAATGAAAGGAAGTTCAGTTTGCAGAGACCGCCACGTTCAAGGGGATAATTTTCCCACATGCGCACTCAGCTGCGTGTTTGAACCACAGTGGGGTCTGCCCGACCTTCCTGCTCTAGAAGCCTGACCTCCTCCATATCAGTCATCAGCACCCCTTCCTCAGGGGTCTGCAGGACACGCTGGTGGAAATCGCAAACACTTGGCTGGCACAGACGGTGTGCCAGGCTCCCCTTGAACATGTTGCCTTTATGAACTCATTTAATCCCCATAATCGATTACCCTGGGAGCTAAGTCCCGTTATTATCCCCACTCTTCAGATAATGACTCTGAGACACAAAGAGGGTTAAGTAAGTGGCACAGCCAGGGTCAGGCCGAGTGAGGACGACCTGGCAGCAGCTCCAGGCTCCCACACTGCTTCCTGGCGTCTCCCGGGTGGAAGCCAGCACACCCTCCCCTGAATGCCCGAGTACCTTCTGCTTGGCAGGGTGGTAATGGGCATGCACATCTTGTCTCCACCCAGCCGGAACTCCTCGGGCAGCAGTCATTGTCCTTTCCAGACCCCCAAGGCCCCTCAAAAGTGGGTCGAATGAATGATCCCAACTCAAGTCTATGAGCCACGGGAACTTGTCCCATCCATCTTGCATTGCTTTGCTGCGTCTCCTGCATCCCATTCCTAGAACATCTAAGCTGCCAACCGCCTGTATCCTGGTGCCCCCGCCCGGGCCCTGGCCCACAGCAGACTTCAGTGTATGCTTGGTGAATTGAGTCTTGGCCCAAATTCCACTCAGGGGATTTCAAGGGCCTGCTAATGAGCTGACACCAGAGTTAACAAAGAGGAGGGCTCTGCAAAAGAGGAGCACGGGTGCTCAGAGACGATACTGATATAAACCGATGCTTTGAAAATGCAGGTTTGGCTTCTCTTGTCTGACTGTGTTTCCAACCCAGCCAGGCCAGCGATGGGCAAGGACCTTGTCCCCATTTTCATCTGCCCAGGTGGCCAGTGTCCCTGGGCTTCCCCCACACCTGCTCTTCACCTGGACCACTAAGAAACAATCTCCTCAAGAGAACTCATCCCAGTTTTCCTGGTTGCTCCCTGAGGGCACCCAGGGATCTTTCATTTCTGAGATCCCCATTCTGAACAAAAAAGTGTCATTTTCTTGCTTGAAGTACGCTCCCCGCCTCTCCCTTCTCCTCTGCTATCAGAGGCATGGAAACTTTGATGCCAGACATTAGTGTATGGAGTTGGGGCGGGGAGAGGGGAGAAAGCAGAAAGGAGGAAGGGCGTCTTACAAGGGGCACTTCTCGGGGTTGTAGACAGTTTGAACCAGAAGGGCTTCAGTGACCCCGAAATCCCTGGGCTCAACAGAGGGGCCCCATCTGTGACAGCATCCCATGCTGAGGCCTGTCGGTGGAGCGGGTAAAGGGGACTTGCTGCTCGAAGCCACTGCCAACTCGGGCCCCCTTTCCCTGAGTTCCTCATGGAGGCCCGGAGTGGGGTTGAAAACTATAGATCTCCACACCCACACTTGCCTCTTTGCAGGTTCACAGATGAGGGGGCTGAGGCCCAGGGAGGGGACGTGCCCTGGGGGCAGACACTGGCTCTCCTGTCTTCTGGCCCATGCTATCACCACTTTGGCCACATCAGCCTGACAAAAGGGTGGATGGATGCATTGTCCTGAGACCCTCAGACCAGAGGCATTTGTAAAACGAAATTGTTCCCGCAGGAACCCCAAATTCCTGGGCACTTTTGCCAGTGGGTTAACCACTAGACAGGGCTCTGTTTCCACCTCAGGTGTGTCTTCCTCCTATTATATACCTCTAGCCCTTCCGCAGACTCTTAGTTTTCATTCATCTTGTGCACTGCTGAGAACCCCAGCTGGCCACCCCCAACATAGACCAAAGCAGGGCGGAACATCCCTGAAGAGTCAAAAGGCAGCTCTAGTGTTGTGGGCTTTGGCCAATGATCCAGCAGAGACCGCACTTTCCAACCTGGAAATGGGTTGACAAACCTGAAAGTCTTAATTGGACAGAATCTATGAAATCGGGACTAGAAAATCCAGGCTGTGTGCATATGTGACTGGGTCCAGGTTGTGGACATTAGGACCCTAAGGAGCTGTCTGGGGTGAGGGGGTCAATGCCCTGCTCCCTCTCTTCCCCTCCTCCTCATGACCTCTCTAAACCTATCTCAAGGTCAAGTGAATGTCAATCTGTGTCCCGCCCTTGGCACGTGCTGCCCATTTGGGACTTTAATCCTTCAAAAGAGCTCTCAAAGTGCATTTCCACCAAATGTTGCCCAGCAACATCAGCCAATCATCTCTTGCTCCATCTCACCCTGAGGGTCTTTAACCGCCAAGGGAAGGTCCTGGCTCCCTTGAGGCTGTTGTGGCAACTTGAGGACTGGTAATGCCGCTGATGGGACGTGCATTGACTCATTCAGTCCTCGCGTGCACAGGGGACAACGGGTGTCGCCCTGGCCCAGAGCTCCCCATGGAACACACAACAGGCAGTCAGCAGAGCTCAAATGAATAGTTCTCTTCCCTTCTCCCTCCCCACACCCATTTTATTTGGTTGGTTTATTTGGTTTTTACCTTCTGGGGTGGTCTCAGCCAAGAAGCCAAGGGCTGGCTGAGTTCACACCAGTTTCGACTTGGATTCTCGCTCTCTGGGAGATGCTGAGTGGCCAGAACTCATCAACCTCATGTAACATTAGTCACATGAGCTGTTATCCCAGAGGCCAAAGCTTGGACTTTTATTGCCCTCCCAGGGAGCCATCCACCACCTCTAGCTTTTGCAGGAGAAAGCTTGAACTCCCTGCAGCTGGACCGTTCCCTCCAGGCAGCTTTGCAACTTACTTGGTGTGGAGTGCAGGTGGTGGTGTGCTGGTAAACCAGCTCTCTCCTCCACAAAGAAAGTTCTGATGTAGAGCATTGGCCAATCTCTGTGGTGTAAATACCGCCCCCCGACCCTGGTCAGTTTCAAGCTACCACGAGCAACATTTCTGAATATTTAACAGTTGCCCTCATGAGCCGCCACTGGCAAGCCCCAGCATCCTGCTGCCTGGAGGACCCTTCCTGGATATTCATAAAGAGCAAATAGGCAGCACGCACTCCCTCCAGGCTAAGAGGTGACAGTTCTCTTCCTATTTGTCCTGGACTCAAAACAGTTTGCAATGTGGTAGAACTAAAATGTGATCAAGGTCCAGTAGGGTTGCCAGATTTAGCAGATAAAAATACAGGATTCTTAATTTAGAATTTCAGATAGGGGCTTCCCTGGTGGCGCAGTGGTTGAGAATCTGCCTGCCAATGCAGGGGACACGGGTTCGAGCCCTGGTCTGGGAAGATCCCACATGCCGCAGAGCAACTAGGCCCGTGGGCCACAATTACTGAGCCTGCGCATCTGGAGCCTGTGCCCCGCAACAAGAGAGGCCGCGATAGTGAGAGGCCCACGCACCGCGATGGAGTGGCCCCCGCTTGCCGCAACTAGAGAAAGCCCTCGCACAGAAACGAAGACCCAACACAGCCATAAATTAATTAATTAATTAATTAATTAATTAATTAATTAATTTAAAAAAAAGAAGATCATGCCTTCCTTCCAACCCCTTAAAAAAAAAGAATTTCAGATAAATAACAAACTACTTTAGTATAAGTATATCCCAAATATTGATTGGGACCTACTTATACTAAAATAGCTTTTTGTTGTTTATCTGAAATTCACATTGAACTGGGCAGGGTGGGATGGAGCAGGCTTGTGTCTTATCTGGCAACCCTAGATCCTCAGACACATATAGGTGCCCAGAAAATTCCTGTGGGCTGATGCTGGTGTTGGGAGTGTGGCAGTAGACTGGGGGCTGGAGATGTCCAAGACTGTTCATTCTTTAAACCTAGAAGAGTCGCAGTTACATTTCCTGCTTCAGCTTTCCCTCACTGTAGGGACTCTGGAAGCTAAAAGTGCCCGAAGGCATTTAGTGCAACACCTTCGATTTACACATGAGGAAACTGAGGTCTAGAGAGGTGACTAGATCAAGGTTACTTAACTAGTAGCAGCATTGATGCTAGAATCCTAATTCAAAACTCAGTGGGATTGTTTTTCCTTTTATCCTGCACTCGTCTGAGAGTTAGTTTGGCTTAGTGGTCAAGAGTAGACTGTCCTCACACTGCCTGGGTTCAAATTCTGGCTCTGTTACTTGCTGCGTGACCTTGGTCCTTATCCCTTTGGGCCCTGTCTTCTCATCTTTAAAATGGGGATTAAATGAGCTAGTGTGTATAAAGTACTCAGAACAGTGCCCGGCATGCAGTGACCATTAATAAACATATGCCAGTCCTGCAAACAGCCCCCTAGAAAAACCTCTTTCTTGTTCCTTCCTGTAGCACCTCAAATCGCACCCACATGCTAGGGTTCTTCTGGTTGGGCTGCATCTCCTGCAGCCTGCCTCACTCTCCTGGTAGTCAGCTCCCCCTCTGTCTACCAGGGACCATCATCACCTACAAGGCAGGAATCAGCTCCCCTGCCCCCACCTGCAAGGCTCAAAGGCTCACTGCATTTAAAATTCAGCACAGAAGAACCTGTTAATAGCCCTTATATTAAACCATAATCACACACTGCTTGGGCCACACTGGAGAGTCCTTGAAGGCCCTGATGGTGCCTTGAGCTCTCTCTCTGCTCTGAGGAAGGTAGTAGGGATGGTGGGGACAGGAGGAGCCTGGGTGGCAGATCTTGGAGGTAGCAAGCTCTGGAGTCAGGCTGCCTGGGTTTAAATCTGCACTTCACCATTTACTAGCTGCAGCCCCAACATCTGCAGGCTTCGCTTTCCTTAAAATGGACCTGATAATAGCCCCACTGCAAAAGGCTTGTGTACACCATCATGTAGCACTGAATTCAGGTGCTGCCACTGACAGCAGTGGGACCTTGGGCAAGTTCATCTCTACGTGCCTCAGTGTCTCCATCTATAAAATGGGAGCATCACTTTCTCACCGGGGGATTAAACGAGACAACCTTTGAAAAGCTCTTGGCACCAAGGAGGCACCCAGTAAACTCTCGAGACGGTGGGGCACCCTTATCATTTCATGTCACTTGCCTGGCCAACTTCTGTCAACATTTACTTCTCCCTGGCAACTAGCATGGGAAATGAGACGCAAGCCCAATTAACTGCGACGGCAGAAATGAGCTTAGAAATCAAGCTTTTGTTTGTTTCTCTCTAACGTACCTGCATCACTTAGGACTTGAGCCCCATGAACCCGCCTCTTTTTGTCTGAGAGTTAGAAATGGTCTTGTTTGGGATGAAGGTTGTTTTTGTTTCATTTTGCTTTATAAACAGAAACACTCCCTGGTTTCTCTTCTGAAAGGCTAGGGAGGAAGCTGAGTCAGGTGGGGTGTGGTGAACATGAAATCGGTCACCCTTCCCTCGCCGTGGGTTTGGTGAACCCAGTCAACCCACACTGACACACACACTGCACACACACACTGCACAGCTGCTGCCGCACTCAGGATTGCATTTTCTGCTCATATCTCTAATGGCACACAGAAACAACAGCATTCTCCTGGAATGCAGTACAGCACAGTGGAAAGAGCAAGGGCCCTGGGGGGTCCCAGAGCCGGGTTGGAATTCCAGCCCCAGCGCTTGCTGACTGAGATGGTGGCTGGGCAGGTCAGGAACTGGTGGAGCCGGGCTGTCATCCACGAGGTGGCATCCCTGCCTGTCCCAGAGGATCACAGTAAGGCTTAGTGTTAATGGATGTAAAGCTTGCAGAAAAGCACCATGGAATTGAAAGTATCCCAATGACACTACGTTCTCTTCCCTTTCAGGATGATATCCCAGGTCCTGGGTTCTACAACGTCATTCACCAGTCGCCTGTGTTTGACAGTGTGTCGTTGTCTAAGAAAGGGACGTGTACTTTTCCCTCTGTGGTGAGAACCCCTTCTCTGAACATTAACTGCTCGGTACTTTCCTTCATTCATTGCATAATCATACATTGGACAACTGGTCCCTTCTCTCCAAAGGTCCGTGGTTCTAATTAGGAGAGTAATTGCCTCCTCAAATTTCATGCAGGTAAACTGGAGCCTATGTCTTTAAGGAATTTTTTTCCCAACTGCTACGTGTTGCCAGAGTGGGAAGAGAAGCTAGAAGAATATTCAGAACCTGATCATTCAAAACCAATTTTGTCAGTGTGGAATGGACTTAACAAATGTTTTCTTGAGATTTTTAGGCAAACCAGGAAAAAAGTTATTATTATACATCTTGCCCTAATAGGACTTTTTACACTGCTTAATCTAACTGGGTTATTCGAGTTACTGAGAAATCTGATGGGACCAAAAAGAAAACAGGCAGCAGGCCGGTAATTTAGTGATATTCCTCTCCTCCCCATTTCTCTCCTTTGTAAGATGTAGATCTTTATCTTTGTGGAAGGCTACAACCGTCAAGTAGCTAAATGAAGTTCCAGTGTCTCTGACCAGACCTGGGCAAGGATAGTCTTTATTTGAACATCTATCAGTTGGCAAGAAAAATAGATATAACAAGGGGAAAGGGTCAAAGTAGGGTAAGACTAGCTGAGGGAGGAAAGTGAAAAAGAAAGCAAACCCAAACTCCAGCATTAACAAAACACATATGCCGTCTGTCCCTTTAAAAGTTATAATAATCTCTTGCAAAAATGTATTACGATACCTGACACTGGAATTGATTTTTTTTTTTTTTTTTAAAAACCACACACAAAGAGACCATTTAAGACACACTGAATGCAGCCACTTATTGGAATTCAAGCTTGGCAGGGTTGAATACTCAAGGAGAAAACCGACTTTGGAGTTAACTCCTTGTTAACAAAGACGTTGAAGCTGCACATGCCCCCAGTGAGTTCACAGAATAACCACGCCTCTACTTCTCCTTCTGTCCCAAGCCCTGAGAGTAAAGAGACTCCAAAGCGATCTGCAAAAGAAGTGCCATCTCACGATGGCCTGGCACAGGAGACAGGACTTAAGACCCAATCTTGACTCAGCTGTGGGTTCTCGATGTGACCTCAAGCACGTCACCCTCCGTGTCCCAGTTGCCTCATCGAGTGGAGACTCCCTGGAGGCGATGGGCAAATTGACGTTGCAATGAGTAAAACAGTCTTTGAAACTGCAGAGCATTATAAACATGTTGAATGTTATGATTGTCACCACCTGAGTCACAAACAAGACTTCCTGCAGCACCTAGGTTTTCTCTCTGAGACGTTGCCAAATAGTGGCACTGCCCATTCTTGCCTGGTGCCAGGGAAGGCACTGACTCCGAGCGCACCATCAATTACCTGCCAGGCTTTACATGTAGTAACTTTCCAAATGACAAGGCTGGGCCGTCTGGAGAAGAAGGGGTCCAAGGGAAGCTCTGTGCGTGACAGGATCTAATCAGGTCTTTAAAAAATTCAGACCAAACCCAAAAGAAGGCAGAAGATGAGTTGTTCAGTCTTCCTCTCCCCGCTGTGATGGACATGGGGGTTTCTATTTATGTTTACAAACACATAAGTTCCTATATCCTTGGGAAGGGACCTTAAGTGGTTGGTGGAAGTCTGTCAGGAGATCCCCACATCTCGCCTAGTTCTTTCCCAAATTGGATGAGAATTTCATTCCTCCGCCCCTTCTTTTGCTGCCTTTCACATTCAGTGCCTCTTGTTTCTGGATCCCAATTCCCTGAGGGAATTAAAAGTAGTCCCCATCAGAGAAAGGTCTGCCTTACTGGAGCTAGTACGGCCAGCAGGAGCGTGCCTCTCTGGGTGAGGCTGACCAAAAGACTCTGTGGGTCAACACGTTTTAAAAGCTTCCTGATGACTATTGGAGCGACAGCACCCAGCCTTCTGAGAGGACCTGTCATCCGCCTAAATTCAAATCATCTGAAGAGCTTCACGACTGTATTCCAAAGCTTTGCTCCAGAATTATTCACCGGACGGACTAGGAAGTTAAATGGGGCAGGTGGGAGGAGGTGTCCATAGCCTTTCTGTATTTGTGTGGTGGCAGCAGTGGCTCTGGAAGAGCTGGAGAGAGGTTCATAAATGCCAGCATGTGGCCAAATTGGAGACCAGAGGCCTGGCAATGAAAAGAAAGCCAAGGGGCGGGGAGGGTTGGTGAGTGACTGCCAACTTCGGCTAGACTCAGACTAATTCTACTGCAATGCTTTATGAAACTTTGCCTCGAATAGGAATTTTTTAGAATGGTTTTTCCCAAAGAGTATGTTAGCAGGTATCTTAAGCCAGAAGATTCTATGATGGAGGAAGGTTGGGAAAGGCTGTTTAAACAAAGCTAGACAGGGGACTTCCCTGGTAGTCCAGTGGGTAAGACTCCGCACTCCCAATGCAAGGGGCCTGGGTTCAATCCCTGGTCCAGGAACTGGATCCCACATGCATGCTGCAACTAAGGAGTCCACGTGCTGCAACTAAGAGCTTACACACTGCAACTAAACATGCCACAATGAAGATCCTGCATGCTGCAACTAAGTCCCTGCATGCTGCAACGAAGTCCCAGTCTTTTTTTAAAAGAAAAAAACCCAAAGCTAGAGAGGTTTCTTTATTGCAGTCCTTCCCAGAGCATTTACTACACCAACGTGTGTTATGAATCTTCAAAATGGGAACAGGGTGTGAAACTTCTCAAATTTATTTGACCCTGGAACTCTCTCCCTGCTGCCGCTACCACCAACACAACCTTATCTCACAGACCTGGAAGGCCGAGGAACACACTTTGGGAACTAGCGCTTTAGAAGAACACGCTTTGCCCACTCTGTTGGGTGACTCAGGATAGACACGCTACAAATGGCAGCACCAAGGAAGGTCTGACCTTGCCACCCTTCTTCTGTGGAAGTTAGAAGGAAAGAGCAGAGGTGTGTCTGCCCTGTTGGGCACAGCAGATTTCGGGTAGTGATTCTTCCAGAACTAACACCTCCCACAGGCATTTATCAGCTGTTCATCTTGTAGATGCGAACACATTGCTGGGACTCCTCTTGGTTCATTCTTCTTCGGAATGGGTATGTGATCCGTATCCTCTCATGGAGGCGAGCATGTTGGTTCCAACGCTTCGCTAGCTGAGGAAGTTCAGTGTCCTCATCTGTAAAGTGGGGATAATCATAATATCCTCGACCCAGGGTTGTCATGAGGATCCAGTGCAACACCCCCTGCAAAGTACTGGGTTAACTATTGCCCCAAATGCAAAGGTAAAGTGAGTCCAAGGCTGGGGTGACCTTACTTCTGGGAACATCAATGAATCCTTGCAGTTAGGAGGAGGTGGAGCTGGGACTCGAACCCAGGTTGGACTCAGGCCAGCTGAGACTCTGGAACGAACACGCCTGCTTCTGGTGGTACATCCACCCACATTACTGGTGGTCCATGAACCAGATGGTGAGAACCATTGCCGCCTTGGACAGAGTGAAGTCGGGCGAGGGGCTAATGCCTTCCCCCACCTCCCCCACTTTCTGTGCTTGTTTGTTGACCCCTGTCAAGTGGAGGAAAGCCAGGGCAATGTTCTCAAGCTTTTAACCATAAAATAATGAAATTTTTTTGTTGTTGTCTTATCAGACTTCAATACTTGCCATACTATCCCAGGGTAAGGTGATGTTATCGCCTAGTTTTTATAGCTTTTGTCCCTGTTCATTTGGCAAACATTGATTCTGTTTGTTTTTTTAACTGAAAATAGTTTATCATGGCTTCCTGGAAGGAGTAGGATTGGTTTCTGTTGAAACAGCAAAAATATCGTAGAGTTTTATGAAATCAGTGATTAGGTGGTGGATAGGAGGTGTGGGTGGGAGGCAAGCCCTATGGAGCCTTGTACCTTCAAGAGGTTAGAAGCAAACTTGTTATTTAGGAAATCTGGATTATTTAAACTTAGAAACAAAAAGTGAGGGTTTTACTCAAAGGAAAACCAAGGTTGGAAGAAGCAAGTCTAAAGCGTCCCATCATATAAATCACCCACCAGCTGATGAGTCAAGTATAAGTGGCCTGAAATGAGATTGGGTGGAAATGCTTTTATGGAAGAATTATCTTTGCCAAGTCCCAAACATAAGATGAATAATTAGAGTTAGTTTACAGAAGTTAACACAGGTCTGAACTTGCATTTTCCAAGAGCAAATTCTCAAAGCCCAAGGTCATTTTATCATTGTTCCCTGCCAGGGTTTCACCTTTTATAAAATGTTTTTAGACCTGGTGCTGGGCACCGTCTTTTTGACATCTGTCCTTCGGAGCCATAAGATATGTGATGATGTGGATTCCTTTGACTTTCTCCTCACAGTGTGCCCGATTGGACACCGTCGTCTCTAAATACCCCGCAGCTAACGCGTACACTATACCATCACGTTTTGTTTCGAAGAAAGACTTCAGTAATTCGTGTTCCAGCATGTTCCAGTTGCCAAGCTTCGCGAAAGTTCTCAAATTTGAAACTCCCGCACCAAACCATTACAATGTAAGAACACTGCCTATGCTTCTTAAGTATATATTGAATGAATGGTTTACTAAAATAAAAGAAAGGAAGGGGGGAGCTTTGGGGAATAGCATTTACTGCAATTGGTAAGCCAGTTAGCATTTGCTGACTACCCAATGGCTACACGAGGCTGGGCAAAACTCTCATAGGGAATTTGCAGAACCCAGAGAAAAATGTGGGCAACACAGAGGTCAGTATGGAACAGTGGGAAGACCACTGCCGAGGAAAATACTTACTGCAATTATTCCTATCACATAAGCTTTCTGGGACGGTTTTCTCATCTGTAACAATGATTATATTACGTACCACTTTATCTGCAGGCACTATTATATTCTTACAGGGAAAATAAACTTCTGTCTTTCCATATCAGAAAATCGGGTTTTTTAACAGCAGTGGTTCGCCATTTCCCATCACTTTGTAGTCAATGAGGCAGAATGGTGTGGTTAACAGGTAAGAGACAGACTCAGCTTCAAATCTCGACTCTGCCATTTTCTAACTGTGTATGGCTTTGGGCAAGTCTCTTAACCTTTCAGGACTCAGTTTATTGATCTGTAAAGTGGGGGTATATGTCTACTCCATGGTGTTAATGCAAACATTAAATGAGATAGTCTAGGCTGAGTGCTCACCTAGCACAATATCTGGTGCACGAGGACTCTACAATACATGAAAACTGGTACAACTGTCTTTAGGGAAGCCCTGTTACCTCTTGAGTTTCAATTGTAAAAGGGAATTAATTATACTTGCCCTACAGGGTTATTATAAGAAGCATATGAGACTACAAATGTGAAAGCACTCTGAAATACCTAAGACGTGAATTGTACATAAGGTAGTAATATTATTACGCCATATTTAAGAATATTTTGGTCTTAGAATACTTCGTTTTAAATTTCCTTTTTCTTTTATAATATTTATAAATAATATTTATTTTTCTTACTACAAAGATCCTGCCTACCTTCTACGATGAATCCAATCAATTATAACATGTTCAAAGCAATATAAGTGCCTGCTAGGCCAGCACGGTCCAAAAGGAATATCAGTATAACCAGAGCCACATACGTCATTTAAGTTTTCCTAGTAGCTACATTTAAAAGTAAAAAGAAACAGGTGAAATTAGTTTTAATTAAATATTCGATTTAACCCAATATATTCAAGATATTGCAATATCTAATCAATATAAAAATTATTAATTAGATGTTTTACATTCTTTCCCTCCTATTAAGTCCTTAAAATTCAGTGTATATTTTATACTTGCAGCACACCTGAATGTGGACCAGCCATGTTTGCAGAGCTCAATAGCTACATGTGGCCAGTGGCTACTGTTTGGGGTAGTATAGCTCTAGATACTCTTCTCCTAGGGTAATCAGAGCCTGAAAATAAGAATGATGATGATATGATGAGGCACTTTTCATGGCCTATGTGCTGTTCTTTTTTTAAAAAATTAATTAATTAATTTATTTTTGGCTGTGTTGGGTCTTCGTTTCTGTGCGAGGGCTTTCTCCAGTTGTGGCAAGTGGGGGGCCACTCTTCATCGCGGTGCGCGGGCCTCTCACTATCTGTGTTGCGGAGCACAGGCTCCAGACGCGCAGGCTCAGCAGTTGTGGCTCACGGGCCTAGTTGTTCCGTGGCCTGTAGGATCTTCCCAGACCAGGGCTCGAACCCACATCCCCTGCATTGGCAGGCAGACCCTCAACCACTGCGCCGCCAGGGAAGCCCAATATATGCTGTTCCGAGAGTCGTGTATTCACTTATTTCATACTCACAAGAACCCAGGAAGTGGATTCTCTTATTCTCAATTTACAGAAGAGGAAGCTGAGGCTCAGAGAGGGGAAAGGACTTGCCCAAAGTTACCCAGCTTGAAGGGACTGTTCCCACATCGGTGAGCACGGGTGGGCGCCGAGGTATAAAGCTGGGGAGTGAGCAGAGTCCCCATGTTCCAGCCCTGCCGGGCTTCCCTTCGTAAGTCCTGTGGCTGCTCTGTGCCAGACCAGTGATACAGCTTAGATTCCAGTGGGGAACTCAAGATGAGAACTAGGAGACAGACAAACAAAATGATTCCTGTGACCAGTTCTGAGGGAGACAAACAGTTAGAGCCTGAGAAAGAGAGTATGTGTGGGGTGTGGAGGTTGGCAATACCATGTACTTTAGACTGGGTGGTCAGAGAAGGTCCTCAGACTGAGACTCAAGGATTGAGGGAAGAGCCAGAGTTGGGGGAACAGCATGTGCAAAGGTCCTGGGACAGCAAACACCTTAGCCCGTGGGGAACTGTAAGAAGGTAGCTAGAGGGAGTTCCCTGGTGGTCCAGTGGTTAGGACTCGGCGCTTTCACTGCCGTGGGCCCCTGTTCAATCCCTGGTCAGGGAACTAAGATCCTGTAAGACGCGTGGCGCAGCCAAAAAAACCCAAAGTATCTAAAGTAGAATGAACTAGGGGGCCTCGGGGGAGAGGGGATGAGGAGAGGCCAGACAGATAGGCAGGGACCAGTTCACGCAAGGCCCTAAAGACCCTAGGAGGGAGTTCGTATTTTGTTCTCTGTGTGCTGGGAAGCCCTCCTTGAGGAGGATAGGGGGTGTGGAGTGATGTCTTCTGATGTACCTTTTAAAAAGAGACCCCTCCAGTTGCTGTGTGGAGAACGGACTGCAGTGTGGGTTAAGGGTGGATTTTGAAAAACCAGTTAGGAAGCTGTCATGCTAACAAAAGAGAGGTCAAGGTCTGGTCCAGGCAAGTGAAAATGAAGGTGCTTGGCCATTGCGCCGTTGCCATTCCTGAGAGAGGGCCGGGTTCCTTGGGAGACAGACCCAAGTGCAGGCTGTCTCCGTGTGAGCGCCCCCTCTGCGTCCTCCCGGGGGCCGCTGAAGGGCACTGTAGTGTTAGTGCTTCACGCCTTCACCTCCCCAGCGCACTGCTCCTTCACCCTGGCTTCCTATCTCCGAGGCCCAGCTCAGGTCCTGGCATGCAGTAATCATGCAATAAATGTTTATGACTCCAAAGGAATAACTTCCTTTGTTAATCAAGAAATGACCATTCCCCACGTCAGGACTCTGCCACCAGATCAATTTTAGTTTGCATGGTTTTTGTTCATTATTGTGTTAATGTGGCTCTGAAAATAATACATCCTCATCATAAAATATCTTCGAACATCACAGGAACCCATGAGCCAGAAAGTGGAAGTCCCTCATCATTCTGCTCTGCAAACAAACATCAAAAACCAGGGGCAATATTGTTCATATTCTCTTCCTCCCTTGGTCCTTCCCTTGGTTTTGGGATTATGCTGTCCACGGTACGCGTGCATTTTCTACTTAATTATATCTGGGATTTGTTTTTTCCCATGGCAATACAATAAATCTGCTTCATTCTTTTTTAACCTGCCAGTGGAGCTGACTCTTCTTAGTCTAATGGTGAAATCTTCCAGCGACACACACACTCAGTGTATACAAAAATGCCCCCTTTTTCTGTTGCTTTTCTGTCTGGGCGAGGAATAAAGCTGAAGTAGTGTTTTGTCTACAGGAGACTTTTTTCAGACCTGGAGAACAATGGTTGAGTCAACTGGCGAGGAGCAGAAATGCGGTAATCCTGTTAGCCACACTGTGCTTTGAGGCTGTCGAGACCTCTCTACCTTTGCTTACTGCGATCCCCCGCTTCTCTATTGGAAGCCTGTCCCTTGGTACCTGTTATTACTTCCTCTCTGGCATCCTGGCTCTTCTCCCCGTGTCCAGTAATTAGCCTGGTCCATCTGATCTTTTTGTTTGCCCTCTCTGCAGGCAGTCTGGCCGTTAGGACCCTGGGAAAAACTAAATTCCTCCGCCTTTGTCAACACAAAATCAAAATGCCATCTGCATTTCTCGAGAAACGTTTTTTTTGACAAAGGAGTAGCACAGAAAATCAAGCCATCCTGGCCCCAGCAAATAGTTTCACTCGTTCAGTAAATATTCCAGCCATTGCAGGCACAATTTTTATTGCATCTTTTATCTAATGAATACAGGAGACTGACTGCAAATTAGCTTTTAAAATATTTATGATTCATCATAAGAATGATCTCAGGGTTCTTTTTTTTTTTTTTTCCCAAAATTATTTTTAGAGTTCTGAACTCACTGGACACTCTCTAATGTATATTGCCTGGGTCAACCAAAATTCTAAATTTCTGGTCAGCCCAGAAAAGTCAAGACAGTGCTTACAAATCTGACCATAATCTTAAGTTACACAATTTCTTTGTATGTCCTAAATCCCGCACGTATAGAAGGATTATTTGAGCAGTGAGGAATCAGGGTGGGGATATGCAGGACTAAGTGTTCCGAAAAGAATGAAAATCGTAGAGAAAATAATTTGCCTGTGTAACGTTACACACTTTTTAAAAAAAAACAGATGATTTGTGTTGACCGGCTGTCCCCTACCCCCAACCCAACAGCACTCTGCCTCTAGTCGAGCAGGGATTATCTGATCCATGTTACAGATGAGAAAACTCAAATTCAGAGAAATTAATCCGTTTGAGCAGGATGTCCTGCCCTGTGTGCGGGGAGAGAGCCCAGAAGTCAGGTCCGCCGGCTGGTTCAGGGCACCGTCCTCTGTGTTGTGTTGGGTCACCAGACACTGGCTGGCGATGACAAACTCTTCCCCCACTCCAGCTGGGGTGAAGGTGAAGGCACAGCCAGTGTGACCTTTTCCACTCACGTCCGCTCATTTTCTGAAGACACGTTTAAATTTGTTTTTTTTTTTTTTTACCCCAAAGTGCCCCTCGTCCAGACACAACAACAAGGACAAAGAAAGGCAAGACACTGAGCACACCGTGCTTATTTTCTCCCCCAGGCCTCTGTCTCTTGCTGCAAACAGACAAACAACGTTTGTGCCCGAGCCGGGTTCATGTCCAAAACCCAGAGAGGACTTTTCACTATTACTAAAACAGGACCTGCCCCAGGTAAGCAGCTGCCTCTCACTGGCCTTGACCTAAGGCTTCCTGTACCAGATCTGATCATCAGGGCACCCATTCCTTCACAGGGAGTCTCTTTGGAAGGAGTTAGGCATTGGGGGAAGAGGGGGTGCAGGCAGGTATTGTACAAAGAGGAGAAGACTGGCTTCCCATTCAGGGGAAGAACGGCCGGCTCTGGAAATGGACCCTGGGGCGGCCTATCACATTGGCCTGCCTTCCAGACCCAGCACACCTGCTTTGGGCAGCCAGCTGGGGAGGGGCTTCTCATGCCAGAAGTGTGCCCGTGCGCATACCCCAGGGGCCATCCCAGGCGCTGGGGGGAGGTGGGGCACACAATACGTCTTGATCCTTGGACACTCGGCTGCAATATTCCTTTCCTCCCATGCCTACAAAGCGGCTTCATCATCTATCATCAAATGATGGGAAATAGCTCTGTTCACAGAGCACCTACTCAGTGCTAAGTTTTTCCACGCGGTCCTCACACATCTGTCCTCATAGGGCCACACTCTCAGTCCTGTGTTTCAGGTGAGGAAATGGAGGTCCAGAGAGTTGAAGCAACTTGCTCAGCGTCACACAGCTAATAAATGGCAGGCCTAAGCCCAGAGGTGTCTGACTGAGGAACCTTTTAACCCCGTCATCCCAGAGTGACTTCTGAAGCCTCCGGGATTCAGGATCACACAAGGGTTCACCTGCAGATGTTTTCCCCGCTGGGCTGGGGAAAGGCATTGCACCTGTTCTGTGCCCTCAGACCTCCTCCCCGCACCAGCCTTAGTGAAAATTTTCCAGAGGGGTCTGGTGACATAGCAGTCCATACTCCAGGAGCACTGGTTAGACTAGACCTTCCCAAACAGGTCCAGAAGACCCCCGAGGGAGCTCTGGGCCCCAGAGCCCAGAGGAGGAGCAGGGAGGGTTTACCTCTGCAATCATGCTTCTCAGATGGGGGTGTGGACAAAATCGCAGCGCATGTCAGATTTCAGCAAATCCAGATTGAAGTTGAGAAGATCAGTCTGAGGCTGAATAACAAAACCAGCCCTAATTAGGAGGCTAAGCCTGGCTAAAGCTCCCTGCCTTGCATCACCACAGGCAAAACCCCACCTTGTTTGTTTATACAGGAGAACAAAGCCAGCATCCCTGGGGTTTGGCCAGAGGTTCCACCAGAGAGCCTGGGGAAGTGGGCAGCTCCTCCCTCTGGGAGGGTCCCGAGGGGCCCCTTGTACCACAGCAGGAAGGGGAGAGGTGAGCACCAGCATCTTTTAAGCTCCTACTGTGTGCCAGGAGCTTTCAAAACTCCATGGAGCGTTGCCTGGCACATATGTGCTCAGAGAGTGTGGGTTATTATTAATATTATTATATTCCCACTTTACAAGCAAAAATGACATATAGAAAGCAGGTGACTAGTCCAGGGTCCCACTGCTGGATTTGAATCCAGGCCCCCCTACATCCAGCTCGATGCCTGGTGCCTTCAGAACTCTCCCCACATCCCCCAAATTTGCCAGGGGCCACAGCCTGGGGAATCTGCTTCTCTGAGAGAAGCAATCTGCTTTGACCTCTCAGAAAAATGCTGTGGTTTCTGCTTCTCCCCGTTGTGGGAAGAAACCAGATGTGGAGCCATGCTTGGCATCCCTGCTGTGTTCCGCCCTCTCAGAGTTCCCCGGGCTCAGGGGCTGAGGGCCGGGTCTGGTCTGCCTTCAGTTCTGAGCAAAATGCTCACCTTTACACATTGGCTGGCTGGATTTTCTAAAGTCTGGCTGCATCAAACACAAGGCCAAGCACTTCCCCAACGTCTTCCTCTCTATTTCTCCTTAAAAAAAAAAAAGTTATTAGAACATGGGGAAACAACTACGGTAAAGTGTCACTTGAAAAACGTGGGTGACACAATGGAATCCACGCTGTGGGCCCAACACCATGAGACAGCATCCAGTGCACGATGGAAAGACCAGGGTAAATACAGCACAGAGTTCAACCCTGGTTTATTCCGGGCCGTGGGAGCATGAATGCCTTTCCCCCTTGCTTCTGCTTTTTAACATTTTTATAATCAAGCATTGCTTTAAACTATTTTTTTTGGTAGGGGGAATAAAAATAAAAAATAAGTATATGTATATGTAAAAAACCCAGAAAGATAATTTGAGAGATATATACCAGTATTATAAATGCTGCTGACTGGACATCTGTTTTTTGTTTTTTTTTTTTTGACTTAAGCATATGTTGGGACCATCTTTTCATGTTATTAAAAATCCTCCTAGAACATCTTTTGTTAATGGATGCATAGTATTCCATTATCTGGTGGTACCATCAGTTAAGGAACAAATGCCCTCTTGCTGGCATTTAGATTGTTTTAAATGGATCACTCATATAAATAGAGTGGGAGCAAACATCCTTATAGCTCACAACTTGTGTACAATCAAGATTATTTCCTTACATAAATTGCCTAATGTGAAGTTGCTAAGTCAAAAGGTATGTAAAATATTTAAGGTTTTTGATATTTGTGACCAAATTGCCCTTCAGCACAGAGATAATTTATCCTCCTGCTTCTATGAGAAATATGCTTTCCCTCACCTTTGCCATCATTGAGTATTACCATTTAAGTAAAATCTTGCTAATATGTCCCATATTGTTGTTTTCAGTGCTTTTGCAATGAAAAAGTCGATTTTATTTTTTTAAAAATTAACTTTACAGTGTTTAGAAAATTTGAAATACTTTTCCCACCCACAATACCACCATTAATATAGTTTTTCCCACTTTTCTGGGTTCCCACCTATTTTTATTCACATGTATCCATTTGCACATTGATATCACAGTATATACAGTATAGACTGTTAGGCTCTATTTTACTTTTCTCGCTCACCTTTATTTTCGAGAACATTGCCATAGGCTTCATGGCCTTTGCACTTACCACCCTCAGGGCTGATATTCCACCAGATTAGGCTGTTTTCCCATAACTGTGCCCTTGTACTTGGACCTTTGGGCTATTCATCGTTTCTCACACTGTAGCTACTGCTGTTGTGTACATCTTTAGGCTTAGAGCTTTTCCATTAGGTTGAATAATTTCCTTAATTTCCAAGTAATAGGAAGCCAGGATCAAAGTGTGCAGCATCTTGAAGGCCTTTGCCTAGTACTGCCGCTTTGCACCCCAAAATGCCTGCCCCCATTTACAGGGTTACTTATTATTTAGGGTGAGACTGCTCCCTCTTTACCCCAGCTCAGATCATTCTCTTCTTCCTTAAAGCTTTGTGCACAACCAAATCACTTATATTCTGACAGTTTCTTGAGACAAGGCATGGTGGGAAAGCATGGACCTTGGAGAAAGGTGGTTCTGGGTCCACATAGTAGGTGCTCAATAAATATTTGTTGATTGCATAATAGTTACTAAACAGCTACCATGTGCCAGGAACTTAAAATGTTCTTTTTCTACCATAGCCTCCCAGTTGTTAGAAGAGTTATTATCCTTAGTTTATGGAGGAGGAAGCTGGGCTTAGGCCCTGGTTAGATGAATGTCCTTTGGCAAATTCCTGAATATCTCTGAGTCTATTTCCTCATGTTTAGAATGGAGGTGCTAATACCCACCTTGCAGGGCTGCCGTGAGGATTAAATGAGCTACATATGTGATGCACAGACACATGTTCTCTAAATGGTGAGCGTTATTTTCAGTTATTCCAGGCCCCTTCTACTTGACCATCCTGGAGTGATACTGCCTTATAGTCATTAAATGTATTCTTACTGCTTTTTATTTATTTGAGAGGAGTTCTTTATTCTGTGTTAAAATTTCTTTCTGCTCAGGGCACTATAATGTCAACGAATCCCTTGTGAAGCAGTCGCCGAAGATATTAATGTCTTGTTTTAAATCAAAAACTGGCCGTGGATTAACACTGACGTCGACAGGCCCAGGACCTGGTTATTACAACCCGAAAGGTCACACCGAAGCTCAGAAAAAGCCTCTTATCCGGTGAGTCCTGACCAACCTGATGTTTCTTCTGGAAGGTGGTTCTGGGGAAGGACCCGAACCTGGGGAGAAAAAGAAGGGGTGTCACAGCTTGGCAGACAGAGGCCGAGTTGCTCTCCTGGGGCCCTTGCTGACACATAGCAGGTGCTCAAGAAATACTTGTTGAATACGTAGTATTTTTTTTTGCATGTGTGTGTGTCTTCGTTGCTGCACGCAGGCTTTCTTTAGTTGTGGCAAGCGGGGGCTACTCTTCCTTGCTGTGCATGGGCTTCTCACTGCAGTGGCTTCTCTTGTTGTGGAGCACGGGCTCTAGGCGTGCGGGCTTCAGTAGTTGTGGCTCACAGGCTCAGTAGCTGTGGCTTGCGGGCTCTAGAGTGCAGGCTCAGTAGTTGTGGCACACGGGCTTAGTTACTCCGCGGCATGTGGGATCTTCCCGGACCAGGGGTTGAACTCATGACCCCTGCATTGGCAGGCGGATTCTTAACCACTGCACCACCAGGGAAGCCCCGGATACGTAGTATTTATTGAGTAACTACTGCATGCCAGGAACTTAACATCTTCTTCAATGATCATAACAACTTTTTTTTTTTAATTTATTTTTTTAATTTATTTTATTTTTGGCTGCATTGAGTCTTTGTTGCTGCACGTGGGCTTTCTCTAGTTGTGGCGAGCAGGGGCTACTCTTTGTTGCGGTGCATGGGCTTCTCATTGCGGTGGCCTCTCTTTGTTGCAGAGCAAGGGCTCTAGGCGCGCGGGCTCAGTAGTTGTGGCTCATGGGCTCTAGAGCGCAGGCTCAGTAGTTGTGGCGCACAGGCTTAGTTGCTCCGCGACATGTGGAATCTTCCCGGACCAGGGCTCGAACCCGTGTCCCCTGCATTGGCAGGCGGATTCTCAACCACTGCACCACCGGGGAAGCCCCCATAACAACTACTGTAGGAATGATTATTCTTACTTCATAGAGGAGGAAGCCAGGCCTCAGCGAGGCTGAGAGACTTGCTAAGTCCACACAGCTAACCTGAGACGCCCCTGGGACTCAGGCTCAGGACTGTTTGGATCTTCCAACATTCCCCATGTTGCTGTACTCTCCTGGTGCTGATATTATTCTATTTTTATAATATAAAATCGCCACTGGGGTGGAAGGATATATGAAAGTGGTGAAACTCTCATAGCTTTGTACTGATAGGTTAAAAGCCTAGACTTTTGGAGTTGGTCAGACCTGCTAGATTTGAACCTCAGCTCTGCTCTATTCATGCTGTGTGACCATCAGCACTGTGCTAACCCCTCTGAGCCTGCCTGCCCTTGGTTGTAAAGTAAAGTGGGGATAATTTATCTGAAAGTTGCTTTCTGATTTTAATAATATATTTGATATAGTAGGTACAAATAGTGAGTCAATAACACAAATTTTAAAAGACGGTGATTTGTGTTACTTTCTTTAATCTCCTGTACATTTAATGTTACTTTCACCTCAGAGGCTCAAAAATTCACAGGGCTTAATATTCCTCAAATGGGTCTAGAACTTCTAGAACTAAGTGCCATTAAGGTCAGCCATCCTGTCACTCTCAACAGGATTGGCTGTTGGGAGGGCTGACCAGCGGGGCTGGGACTAAGGGTATAGCCACCTGGGACCCTCCAGAGAGGTCAGGCAGCTGGCTGGGCGCATAGCCACAGGGGGTCAGAAGCCTGGGTGGCCCGGGGAGGCTGGCAACACAGGGTCTACTCGGACCATCAGCCCAGGGCAAGGGGTCAGGGGTAAGGGAGAGGCGCAGGACATGAGCCTGCTGAGTCCAACCCAGGACCTGGGGAAGGGATTCAGACCTCAGATGGAGTCCACCCGCTGAGTCCCTTCTGCCCTTCGGATCTGGGGTTCTGCAGGTTGACCCTTCATAGGCTGCAGGACTCGGGACCGGGGCGGGAAAGTCTCCAGGAACAGGCTCTCTCCAAACGTCAGGGACTTCCTGCCTCCGGGTTGGCTTGGGCACCACTACGCACAACCTTTCCCTATGCTGCCCCCAAATGGAGTGGGAGAGAGGACGGGCTTTGGGGTTAGCAGACCTGAGTGAGAATCACAGCTCTGTCTCTAGCAGAGACTTCTCCTCCCTGAGCCTCCATGTTTCCATGTATTAAGTGGAGATAAGAACCTTATCACTTGCCTGGACCAGAACCTTATCTCATGGGGGTTCTGTGAGGATTAGATGAGAAAGTGCTTGAAAATAGCTCTCACTCTTATCACAGCAGCTATTATTCTATATCCTAGAGAGGATATAGGACGATAGCAGATGCAGCTGTTTTGTGGCATGGAGGCTCAAGCCCCCACCCTGACTCTGGAAGCTTCTTCAGGGAAACGATGAGAGGAGAGTGAGGAACCCTCGGTGTTTAACCGCTTTCCCCAGAGCAGTGTCATTTGGCCTGCATCCGAGTTTGGACCAGTGGTTTGAAATAACCTCATTTTATGGCATTTGCATCTGTCAGTCAGCAGGCCCTGGAGGTTTCTGGTGCTGTGCTGAGGGCTATGGGGGAGCTCACGTGGACAGAGCACCATCCATACCTTCAGGCTCACCTGGCAACAACTCCAGAGCAAGGAAGAGGAACGTGCCACAAAACGCCGGATCGTGTGGGCCCCAAGGTTGCATGACCCCACACTCCCCCACCAAGGGCGCCAGCTTTCTGGTGGGAGCAGTGCAGTAGTGCTGGTGTGTCTGGGGGTATCTGGGGCGCACTGGCTCTCTGTGATGCTTCGTGATTGGTGGATCCTCCGTTAATAAACCTAGGAAGCACTGCGTACAATCCCTCTGCCCCTGGGTGCATCACAGTATACATGAGCTTATTAAAGGCTCTGAGAAGGCCCGCAGTAAAGAGACCTGTTAAACCCAGTGTCTTAAACTTGGGTTCACCCTGGTGCGTGGACAGTGCCCCAGCCTCCGCGGCAGGCTCTGCAGTCTGGGGCTGCTCTCAGCGCCTCCCTGGGCCTTTGTTTCTCCATGTGTGAAAAGAGGGGAAATCTTTCCATTTCTCACACTCTGTGACCCCAGCTTTGCTCACCATGTCACTTCGGAGAGCGTACGGAGGCAGTGAACACGGGGCCAGCCAGGACCCACAGAGGAAGTCCAGTATATATTGTTGAGTTGACATGGAAAGGATGAAGTTGAGAAATCTGTAATTTCATTTAAACGCAAAGAGATAAAACTAAAGTGTGCTGTTGTTTATTCCAAAATAGCATCCATCTGTTTATGTGGGATGATGGAGAAAGGGATGTAATGTAAAGAAAAGATACAGCCGAATATGATAGTATTGAAGGAGTATCCAAACTCCAGTCTCTCAAATTCAAATTCTGTTTCCTTTCCTGTGACCCTGGAGGGAAGAGAGGGGCAGGAGCACCTGAGGGCCCATCCTGGGGTTGTCAGGCTCCGGAGAAGGTCTGCGTTGTTTCCTCCCCATCGATATGCTGAGACTTTGTCCACATCAAGCCTAATCATACTCAGATCTCCGGGGGCTGCATGGGGCAGTGGTGGAGAATCTGAGAATCACCACAGTGTTTCTTTTGTGGCAGCACGGGCTGCCCAGGTGTCACACGCATGTGACAGGATGTGGGGCCTGCCCTTGTTTCTCTTGCTGGGAAGTGTGTGGCTCTCCGTTCACGGGTGGGGTTCCAGTTTGCACAAATGATATTTCGGTGCTGCTTTCTTCCGGATGCAGGGAGAACCGGGGGAGATGTTAATTCTCGCTGGGGTCGCTGGTGCTGTGTTACCGACCCCTGCTGGCCTCCTGAGCTGGGAACCGGCTGCAGAGGCCGTGGCACCGAGGGCATCAGCACAGGCAGGGAGTCAGGCCGCTGAAACTCCCGCCTTCCCCTCTCACCAGCCCTGGGAGGCTGGGGGTAGGGGCGGCGGGGGGCGGTCACTTAACTCCCTGGGAATTCAAATTCATCCTCTGGGAGTTGGGGCAAGCACACTTTACAACAGGCTTGCAAGGATAAAAAAAGATGACCCGCATAACTCACCAGGTCTGGCAAACTGTAAGCTTTTGACGTGCGTGATTTGTACTTTTATCGAAACGTGTGAGCGAGCCCTCTGCACTCACCTGATGTTTCTTGAGTGGCCCCGCAGCACAGATGCTGTGAGGGGCTGTAGGGTTGTTGGCGTGGCCATTTCTGGGCTCCTCAGCTGAAGAACACGTCACAGAGTGTCTCTTTGTTATGGCCACGTTGCTGACTCAAAAGCTAAGAGGGTTTACCAGCTTCCAGGGGGTCTTTGGGGGAGGCTATCAGCCAGCGTTTCACTTCTGTAGGTCTTCAGCATCCGTCACAGCAATGACTCAGTGGATCAGGGTGAGTCAGGGGAAGGGCTTTTGGAGATCAGAATACTTCCTCCTAGGTGCTGCCTTCCAACTCACGCCAGCAGGGAGGTGAAACACCCACTGACATCTTTCTAACCCTTGATCTGCTTCCTGGAGTTTTTAAACCACTGGTTTTGCTCAGACACGCTGTCCTGTCACAGCCAGAGCCGAAGAATCAAGCCCCGTCGGCCCCATTCCAATTTGGGTAATTACGTTGGACCCACCTAAAGTTCCCCTGGGATTTTCAATTAGATATGGGATGCTTCTTCCCAAGCAGCTGTAATCTGTCACCCACTACCCTGTTAAACAGATACCGCATTCCACCCCAGAGGCAATCGGCTGCCCTTTAATGATGAGAAAAAAATTGCCCCTTTATCCCTCCCGACCCTGGGAATCCCTGAGGCAGAGTGAATCTGTGCCTGGGAGTGTCCCGAGGGTCTCAGATGCCCTCCCCAAGTGACCTGCTGAGTCCTCTGAGACATTCATTATTCTTTGGTGATTTGCAAACAGCTCACACTGGAAGCTGCAAACACAACTTAATCCAGTTGTGGCCAACTCAGAGCCTTTGACAGATGTTTTTTTCCACGGGGCAGGACCAGGTTGGCTTTTAACACTGGGCGATGAGGCTCATAAAAGCCCTGGTTACAATGCACTGTGGCTTTCCTAGGTTTGATTCAGTCTGACCTCAGTGATCTGCCCAGCCCCATGATGACATGGAAGGACCAGCCCCGGATGAGGATAAAACTGTCAGGTGGGGTTCAGATGCCTGGGCTCCCCTACTTGCTTCAACCCCTCTGCTTCTCTCTGCAGTTAGGCAAATGTCCTCGGGAATAGGGACCAGGGCCTCAGTGATGGATAAGACACCATCCCTGCATTAAAGAGCTAGGCAAGTAAAAAGCATAGAAAAGTAATGTGTCTTGTGCAGAGAAGAGAAGAATGGCTACAGTGTATTGAGGGGCCAGCTTCCCCCTGCTCAGAGTTTTCACAGACTTTCTACAGCATCATCTTCCAACTCTCCCACGGGTCAGGATTGTTACATAGAGTTTACAGGGGACACAGACTCTCCCGGGTGGTAGAGCAGAGGGTGGAATCCAGGTTCATCTGACTCCAAAACCGGTGCTCCTCTACGGAGCCCAGGAAGGGAGGTGGGGAAGGGGGAGGATTGTGGCCGGGGGAGTTTCCCTGGAGGAGGTTGAGAAGCAAAGAGGGAATCAGAGCTGGCAGGGAAAGGAGGTGCTCCTGGCAGAAGGAACAGCACGGCAAAGGCATGGAGTCGTTGGACAACGCTGTGCTGGGTATTTCTGGTCACTTCTTTTTTTTTCTTTTGGCCGCACAGGGTAGCCTGTGGGATCTTAGTTCCCCAACCAGGGATCGAACCCGGGGCCACAGCAGTGAAAGCGCGGAGTCCTAACCACTGGACCACCAGGGAAGTCCCTGTGCTGGGTGTTTCTGGGAGGTGACCTGGGAGTTAGGCTGCATTGAGAGCCCACTGGTAGGAGTTTTCCTTTAGCTCCTCCTCAGGGCCTGTAAGGGGGTTTGGTTGGAAACCCAAGTGAACAACCCAGAATTCACGGGTGGAAGGAGGCTTGAAGGCGGTCCAGGGGCTTAGCCTCTGGCTCCTTGTGCCCCAATCCCGGCCCCATGGAGCACGGCTTGTCCCTCTTCCAGGCTTTTGCCCCTGCTGTTTCCTCTGTGGGAAATGCCCCCATCTCCACCTTTTCTACCTGAAGAATTCCTGCTTACCTTTCAGGGCAAATGTTACCTCTTCTAGGGTAGATTTCTGGATTCACCCAGTTGGAATTAGTCTCTCTCACCTCTATTCTAACATTTCATGTTAAAAAAAAAAAAATGGTACCAGTAAAGCACTCGTTAATCTTCATAACAACCCTGGAAGGCAGGTATTATTATCCACCGTTTTACAGATAAAGAAACTGAGGCTTAGGGAGATTAAGAGACTTTTCTAAGGATGCACAGCTAGTGGATGGGGAAGCAGAGATTCAAACTCAAGTCTGTCTGAGTGCAAAGCCTGTAAGTTGTCACCGGTCATGATTGTCACTGGCAGTGGATTGATTGTCAAGCCCTCCGGGGCATTCAGGGTCTGTGTCTTAGCACAGAACAGTCTGGACCCCCCAGAGTGCCTGGCACAGAGCTGCACACGGGGCTGACACTGTCCGAAGATCCAGGGAGCTGAGTTGGTGGGGCCAAGCCTCTCCTGGGCATGTGGATGGAGGGGAGGGTAAGGGACCTGTCTCACTCACTCTCAGCAAGAATCTGGTGAGACGCTGACCCCCGCTGCCCAGCTCCCTGCAGGCTGTCCCTGGTCAGGAGAGTAGACATCTCACAGTTTCCTCAAAGACTCAGGGCGACCCCGACCCATGGAGTAAGCTCATGCGGTGGTTGGCTTATTCCGCCTCTAAATTCCGGGAATCAAGCCTGTCTCTCGATGTTCAAATTTCTGAGGGTGCTCTGAAGGGGTGATGCAGCCGGAACAAGGAGACGCCAGCTTTTATTTGTAAGGGGAGAGTGGTGGATCACACACTGTAACCAGTTCTTCCACGCAGACTGGAGGGAAAGAAAGGAGGCAACGTTTTCCCCCCTTTTCCTGTGGACACCTTTATCCTAAATATACACATCCAAGCCAGCTCTTCCTCCATCCCAAGATGTGAGCCTCTAGCAGGGAGCCTCCAGCAGCCTCCACTGGCAGTGGGAGTGTCCACCCTGCCCCAAGGTAACTCTGGTGAGAGGCCCCCTAACGTCACTTTCCTGAGGCTCCGTTGCCCGTCCAGGCAGCGGGTGGTGGTGCTGCAAGGGATCGTAGTAATAACACATCTGCTTTTACTGAGCACTTACTGTGTTCGGACGCTCTGCTAGGCACCTTACATAGCTTTTCTCCAGTCATGAACCCGCATATAAGGAGTGAGTGTTACTGCTCCTTGTTGCCAGGAACAGAGAGGTCCAGGGACTTGGCTGCCTGGTATTCAGACTCAGGTCTGTGTGACTCTAAGACTCGAAAATCCTCCTCTGCCACAATGCCCTCCCCATCTTGCTAGTCACCAAGACTTGAGTTCCAGTGCTGGCATTACCACGAACCTGCTCTGTGACATTGGGTGACTCACTTTCTCTCTCTGGGCACCAACTTCTTAAGCAAAATAAGGATGTTGGGTAAGACATCTCTAGGTCTCCTCTAGCTCTCCGAGTCTAAGAATGCCTCTGCTTCAGAAGGTGTTGGCCAAAGGGCAGCAGAGTTCCGGTGGCTGGGCATCCCAGTTCCCTCCTCTGTTTGGATGGGTTGGCTTTGAGCTGTGGTGAGTCTCCTGGGGCCATTCAAGGCTCTGAGAAATCTCTCTTTCATTTTGGTGAGAGACCTTAAAAGAAGCTTCAGCTGTGAGGCAGAAGTGGGCAGCCCTTCTATTGCATGGCCAGGAGGGTAGGGCGTTTCCCGTTAACAATCCCAGGATTCCTGGGCAACCCAGCGGACCTCTCTGAATCAAGGCCAGATGGGAGGTCACAGCTGGAAGGGACCTCAGAGGTCGTCATGTCCAACCCCCTCATTTTACAGATGGGGAGACTGAGTCCCAGAGTGAATTAGTAACAGAGTGAGGGCTCGAATACAGATTCTCTCTTTCATTTATTCTCTCAATAACAGGCTTAAAAGACTCCCTTTCCTGAAGGGGGGAAGACAGACCTGAAAACAACTGCAATCTAAGTGGTGATCGTTATTCAGAGGTCTCTTGATTTCCAACCCAGTATTTTTCCACTCCTACATCCTGCCTTGCCAAAAAGATGTTTAATAAGTTTCTGAGATGTCAGTGCTGGAATGGCCTCTAAAGATCTACTAGTCTTGGGATGGCAAATCCTTGGAATTTGGATTGCCTCCTCCCATTTCCTGGCCATGGCAGACATCACAAGTGGCTCACCAATGCTCTTCCCATAGAGCCCAAACGAGGCCTCAGTTCTTTACATGGAGCTCCAGCCAGGCACTACCAAGCGACCAGAGTTGGCACATGGCATCGATGCCTTCTGCCATTCCTGATCAGCTCAACGACATCCGTCATCCACAACGACAAATGTACTGAGCTCTCACTTTGTGCTGGGCCCTGTCCTGACTACCGTGTTTTAGGTGTGTCATCTCCTTTAACCCTGAAAACAAGCCTACGGGGTAGGTACCGTTATGATCGCCCTTGTGCAGGCGAGAAGACTGGGGTCCAGGGTCCCCAGATCACCAGCAGTGGAGCCGGAAGAAGAAACAGGTCTCCCAGTGACTCATCCAGTCCTCTCGCAAATGGCTGGCTGCTGGGCAGGTCCTGGCTATGTCGAAAAACTGCCATTTCTCCAATAGACTGATTTAGTGACATCTTCCCATTTTTGTCTTTTCTGAAGGAGAAACCCCATCCTAAATTTCTCTGCCCAGCCTTTGCCTCTGCCCCCGAAGCCGCCTCTTCCAGGCCCTGGGCAGTATGAGATCGTGGACTACACGGGGCCCCCCAAGCACTTCATCTCCAGTGCATCCTTCGTGTCCAACACCAGCCGGTGGACAGTGGCGCCGTCCCAGCCAGGCCTGCCCGGCCCAGGTCAGAGGATTGCTTTCAGTGATTGTAAAAACCAAACCTGGAATTGTTTGTCATTCCTGGGCCATCAAATACCACTGATTTATAGGCTGTTTGCCAAACAGTTTACAGGGGTTAGAGTGGATCTAGAAGACTTTTCAGCTTACACTTTCAGAGTATGAAAGGTGGGTTTTTTTTTTTTTTTAATTTATTTTTTTAAGGTGAAAGGGCTCTTAGAGATGATCCAGGTCAGGGATTTATAACTGAGGACTATGAATGTTTCAAGAGACACAAAGCTGGGCTCCAGGGGGGTCTGTGACCCTGAAATTGTCTGCAGATTTGAAGCACGCAGATATTATTTTCTGGGGAAAAGAGCCATAGCTTTTGTCTAAAAAGTTCATGTTCTTAAGAATGTTTAAATCGCGGGTCTAGTCTGGCGGGGTCACCTCCCAGATGGGAAAGGCCCGGAGAGCAAGGTGTCATAGCCCTGCGGAGGGTGAGTGGAGGGCAGAGGCCCAGACTCTCTCCCCTCGACGCCTTGTCTGTCACGAAATAAAACAGGGCTCCACCCGAGCAGCTCTTTCAAGCCATATAGTTACGCCCAGGATCTGCCTGAGAGCTGATAGTCTGAGGGACTTGTTCCAGTGGGTGGTCCCTGCACTCCCCTGCCTACTTGGAGCCCCTAGCTATTTACCACCCCCGACACTGGCCAGGGTTTATGGCATTGGGGGATGACAGGTGTGCTGATGGGTTGGTGGCGTGGGAGGGGGAAGGTGAGAGCTGAGGTGGCCGCCAGGCCTGTGAAAGTCAGGCTCTCAATCAGCATCGCGGATGCTCCCACACTGCGTTGGCAAAGATGACTGAGGCTCAGCGCTGGCCCCCCGAGGCGTCCCCTTCCCTCCACACACACAGGTGAGTAAAATGTAAGGTAGGCGGGACAGGGAGAATATCATTCTCATGGCTCTGTCCTTGGAAACGTAGTGATAAGCCAATAAGACGGCAGAGGTTTGACCTACGGGTCATCTGGTCAGTCCAGGCAGAGCTCAGCTTGGTCCCGCAAATGTACGAATGCCCCATGGAGTGGTGGTGCCAGGACCCCGGAGACCAGCCGGATCCTCGTCTGACCCTGTTTGGCCCAGTCCTCTAGGAGCTTTCTCCGAGCATCTTCTCCATGCGGGCACCTGGAGTGCAGGTGCAGGCCAGGGCCTGCGGCTGTGATCACCTAGGCCAAGGTGGGCTTCCCTGAGGGCCTCCCAGAGTAAGTGCATGCAAACATCTGCCTTCTTGGCTTCCAGTGGGCGCAGGTCTACCTGGAACCCTCAGCAGCTTCCTGAGGGTGTACCGGAGGCCGTGCGTGGCCCTCGTGAACAAATCAGCATCAACGCGAGAGTTTCCAGCCACGCCAGGGTGTGGTTCCCAAGCCCTGCGTGGTCCTGGCTGCTATTGTGATGGCTTTCAGTTTTCCGGAAATTTCTGAACTAAGTCAAAACAAAACTGCATTAAGCTGACACCTTGCTATAAGAGTATTGCTCTATTCATTTCTTTTCAAATTTCCTACAAAACTCTTTTGTAAATTTTCTTCTGTTAAAAAAGTTAGTGAGTTGAAGAAGGTGGGGAGCTAGAGTTCGAGTCCCGCCTGGGCCAGTTCAGAGCCGGACGACCTAGGGCCAGTCCCTCCCTCCCTGTCTCCCCACATGTCAGGTGCAGGGGCCGGGGCAGGGGTCCCGCCGGCCTCACGCGCTCCGACGCCGGGTGCCAGGACCTTGAGAACTGGCCTTTTCCCTCTCAACACTCTCTCTTTCTCCTCTCACAGCCACATACAAGCCGGAATTCCCTGGAAAGCAGTCCTTTCTCTACAATGAGGACAAGAAATGGATCCCAGTGTTGTAGTCACCTCATCCGAGCTCAAGGAGACCCCCCCGGCCACCAGCTCTACCCCCAGGCACCCTGGATGGTCATTCAGAGAGCGCCCATCTCGTGTGTGACGGCTGATGACTTGGGACGGCCTTGCCCCCAGCCTGGTGTTACAGCTGGCCTGCCGTGCTTGTCCTTGTCCTGAGCTGCCCCCTGGAGCGTGGACCCCCACCCCCACGGACCCCAGTGGATTCCTGAGCAGAAGTGAGGACCTGACAGAGCCCCCTTGGTTACTTGGCCACGTGCCCTCCGGCCTGGCTTGGCCCGCCTCCCCTCAGCCTTCAGAGCTCATGCAGCTCGGGATCCAGGAGGAGGTGGCCGATGGCAGATGCCCCGTCTGGAAGCCTGATGCTGAGCCAGGGCTCCGGGGCCACAGGGTGGGCGGCGCAAGGCCGCGGCCCCGGCACACTCCCACGCTCTGGCCTTGACCTCCAGACTCCTCCCGGAGTTCCAGGAGCCGGGAATGCCCACAGGCGCTGTGACAGGGACCTGAAGGGGTTGCCTGGCCCTCGCCCCCAGCTCAGCCCTCGTGTCTCGCCCTAGGAAGAGCATGGCAGCTTCACCGTGGTCACGTGAGCTCATCACCCACTTTCAGGAGAGGCCTCCACATCCATTTGTTGGCTCCGTGCACAAGGGGCAGATGTGGGCAGGACCCTCTGGGGCCAGAGCCCTGGGCACAGCGGTTCTGAGGGGCGCCTGCAGGTTCTTACTTTTGCCCGGCCTTTCCCCTTCCCTAGCCTGGTCTCCGTCCCTCCCACCTCGTGCTCAAGTTCAATATGATCTTTAATGGATCCTTTCTGGCCTGCCAAGTCGGTCCCCCTCAGCAAGAGGATGAGATTCTCAAAGAACCAAGAGGAACTGGAGTTAACCACACATCCCCTCCTTCCCCAACTATCCACGTGTCTTGGGCTTTTGTAAGTGGAAGCCTCTTGTGCCGCCTCCCTCCCCTCCGCGTGTCCCTCCCTTGCCCTTGGCTTTCTCCTTTGACTTTCCTCCATGACTGTTAGTCCAGAACTGGCCGTTGACTGCCTCTCCCTTCAGGGAGGGGCGGGTGAGGAAGAGGGAGGGAGAAGGATGGAACAACGGGTCCAGTTAAAGAGTTCTCATTTCTCACCAAAGCTGGCCTTGTTGTGAACCAGATTCCTGCAAGTGCCCCACTGCTTTGGGATGACCGGGAGGCAGCCTGGAGCACGGCGCCAAGAGCATCCAAGGTCTGGACCTACAGGTGGACACCTTGTGCTGCGTCTGCTCAGGTCCTTAGCTTCTCCTAGAGGTCAAGAGTTGGGTCCGAATTTGGAGGTTCAAGGTCAAGCACTTGCAGGGTTGGGTGGGCAAGGCAAGGGAGCAAGACAGGTGAGGCGAGAGGAGGTCCAGGAGCTGAGAATGCTGCCCATCTAAAGGCCAGCTACCTATTGCCACATCTGCAGACTTTTCAAAAGAACGTGGGAAATTTTAAAATGTGCAACTTCTTGATTGGAGATGTCAACAACCATATTTCAATTAAAAATTTTTTGTTCAAGGTAAAGGAAACTCTTCTGCTAACCATCAGTTGTCCACTTCGGCGCTAGAAATTCTGGAAGACCCCTTTAAGGCTGACACTTGAAGCTGCACCTTTCTTTGAACCCAGACTCTTGACAATAGGGCCAGACCTGAAAGCCTTGGCTTTTAGGTCCCTCTGACCCTAGGAGACCTTAGCAGGCCACTGGGCTGGAAGCAGCCAGCCCTGGGATCACTGCAGGCAGATGCTTGAGGGACTGCATAGAAAACAAGACAGGCCGCTCCTCCCCGGGGCAGCTGGGCTGAGCACCAGCAGGTGAGGACTGTCTCTACAGAAACCCCTCCAAGTGGGGTCAGGAAAGCGGAGACTCTGGGAGGAGAATGGCAGGGCTGCTCTTGGCCAGTCGGAATCGGGGTATTCCATAGAAGACACGGCTGGAGCTGAGGCCCTGAGCTCAGAGGGTCTGCCTGGGTTGTACCCAGCCTCTCTGAAGATGTCATAGGCTGCTCACAGCTCTGTCCAGCCCTATGGTTCTCAAGCCCCATCTGTATGGTAGGATCACTTCGGAAGCTATTATAGAGACTGCCCAGGCCCGACCCTCAAAGTTCTGATCTGAGGCAGGGTCTGGGCAGTGGTATCTTTATTAACATTCTTGGTGTGATTGCTAAGTGTCTAGTTAGGGTTAGGATGTACTGATAGTATTTTCCAAAATTGAATGTGCATGCAAATCACTTGGAGATCTTATTAAAAGATCTCGGGTGGGGCCCGAGAGTCTACGTATTTTTTCTTTTTCTTTTTAAATTGAGATATAATTGAAATATAACGTTGTATTAGTTTTAGGTGTGTTTCTAACGAGCTCCCAGGTGATGCCGACGCTGCTGGTCCGTGGACCACACTTAGAGCAGCAAAGTTCTAGTAAATACACCTAATTGGTGAACTCTTCATCTGGCCCTCCATGTGTTCATCCAACTGCCTGTCGACCTATTTATCCTTCCCTCCCTCCCTCCTTCTTTCTCCTCATTATTTGTTCATTCCCTCACTCCTGCGTTCCTCATCCATCCTTTTCTCCCCTCACTCACTCGCTGTCTACCGTGCAAAGCTACCTGCAGGCAGGGGATGGCGATTCCTCCAGCCACCAGTGACCCCCGTTTGGAAAGGACTTACCTTCACTCCTTTCACCTTTCCACTCTTTGGAGAAGGACAACCCTGGAATGGCTGCTGTCGGGCTCAGGAGCTGCCCTTTGCTCCCCGACCTTCTCTGAGGGCAGGGCAGAATTTCCTCAAGCCTTTCAGAGCTCTCTTTGCTTGAGGTCCAAATGACCTTCCTAGGCATTGACGGCCTCATCTGCTGTCTGTTCGTGTGGAGGGGAGAGAAATGGGCCCTGGCATCTTGGCTGGAGGCCATGGGTGGAGGTGGATGTGGAGCTGCAGGCCCCACTCCTGAGCTCGGCAGCAGGCTTTGCACTGGTCCCCAAAGTTCCCTGTGTGCATTAGTCCCGCCAGACACTGGCAGGTTGCAAAGGCAGCAAGGCCTATGGAACGATGGCCATAGCGCAGTGGTTCTCGACCTTGAGTGCACATTGTAATCACCTGGGGGGCTTTAAAAGTACTGAGGCCTGGGCCCCAACCCCAGAAATTCTGATTTAATTGCTGCAGGGTGTGGTCTGGGCAGTGGGGATAAAAGCTGCCTAGGTGATTTCCATGTGCAATCAAGGTTGAGAAGACCGCCGTCCTGCTTCTGGCGGCTCTGGAAGGAAACGAACAGACGCAGGACACCTCTGCGTGCCTGGCCGCGTGCTGATACTCTGCATACGCTCTGCCATTTCACCCTCACGCGGCACCCAGGGTGACGTAGCAGCGAGGCCCGGAGTGGGCAGAGCAGCTCTGGGTGCTCCATGGGGTCGCTCCGGCGGTGCCAGGCAAGCTATATGGGAGTCAGAGGCCACAGGAAACATCAGTAATACTGACCCTCACGTCAAAGTATTGATACTGTATCATGTTTTTTTTGGCCTTAATTTCAAAAGCATTGCATCGGACTGTGATTTAACTTGATTACTGAGCTCTTTGGCTCCTCTTAATTTTGCGCCTGAGGCTAGGGCCTCACTTGCCTGACCTGAGTCCTGGCCACAGGGCCTTGGGAATTAGGACTCTAGACCTCCTGTCAGAGCTGGAAGGCCCTTGGAGACATCCACGGTTTTCATACTTCTTTTTTTTAAGTTTAGTTCAGACAAAAGTTAATTCGAGAAATCTTAGTATGTAAACGAAGGAAAGCAGAGCTGCTCTGACAGAGTCCGGGGAGGATACCCAAGGGTTGCCTGCTGTCCCCTCCCCCACATTGTAGGGGCCTTTGAGACCCACCGGTGAACCCTGGGGCTCCAAAGATAACAGCTACCTGATGACCCAGGTAGACTGTGCCCATTTTACAGCCAAAGAAGCTGAGGACTAGAGCTGGTGGTGTGCTGGTCAGCCAGAAGGGACGAGGGAGGGAGGAAGCTCTGATTTGCCATTTGTTCTCTAGGGGCAATAAGGCAATGATTTGTAGCATTTGTCAATTCCTGCGGTGTAAACACTCCCTCCAACCTACCGACAGGACGTCACTGACCTCAGAGTCGGGGAGAGAGGGCTGGATCGCATCTGTGAGCGGGTAGGAGCCGGCAAGAGGAAGAGTGAGTTGGTCGAGAGCATGGGGGCAGAACTGGCAGGAAAGCGCGGTCACACCGCGCCCGGCCCTGGGCTCTGCCCACTGCCCCAGTGAGGTCCTTGGCAAGGGCATCCTGGGACTTCTTCCTCTCCAGAGTCAGTGGTCCTGACGTCATAACGTTCAGCCTGTGGGACCACACAGGACAGGCCACACAGGACAGGCCACACAGGACAGGCCACACAGGACAGGCTGGGCATCAGGACAAGCCGCCTTCCACGGTGGCACCTCTGCTTCACCCGGGCCCAGCACTTACCAGCACCCTTCACGTTCGAGGCAAACCACTTACAGGATAGAGAAGGAGAGAGGCCTTGTTTACTTTCACCCTCTCCTTCTGGAAGATTTTCACAAAAGGAACTAGTGTAGCATTTGAAGTAATACATACGTAGAATTTTATTACTAAATACCATATGAGTATACAAAATGCATAACTGAATAACAGCTAAAAAAAATAATCCAAGAAATGTGAAATACACATTTTTTGAAATGATAAAAACGTATCCATGAAAAGTATAAAATGTTGCATATATATACAATATATACTTATATATATATAAAACATAAATGAAAACTGTAAATAAGAAATGTATACAGTAGTGAGCAGGCATGGCGGTCGTTTTACGCCGAGGCCACTTTGTTCCAGTCGGTCGGCTCTGCTGCTGTCTAGTGTTGAGGAAGTACGTCTATGAGGAGAGTATATCCACTACAGTGTCTTTTAAAAGTCATTTGCACTGAAAATCAAGTGTTTTCAAGTTAACTAACTGACCAAAGGGTGAGGACTCATTGGTCTGAAGTTGACGGAAGAGTCAAGAACGGGAAGAGTCAAGTCAGCTTGGGGAGACAGGGTCCACTTCCCCCATCCGAACGGCAGCCTGTAGGAGAGGGGCTGTAGAGAAGGGCTTCCGAGGAGGAACAAGCCTGCTGGGCTTGTAAAGCAACATGACACTGTCTCTGGCTGGGCAGGCTCTGGCCGGAAGTTCAGAGAATAGATTCAAGCACGAGATGAAGGTTCGGATCAGGACACCTCCCAGGTCCCTTCCTGGCCTTGACGTCTGTGGGTCTGTGACTTGAGGGCCTCTTCCCCAGGGAAGGCATTCAAGTAACAGCACTGAGGCATGCGGAGAGGTTGTGTGTGGCGCGGGGCCACTTCCCAGCTGGCTCCTCGCCTGGAGTCCACTTCAAGAGGTGTGCGGCTGTGGAGGCTCAGGGCTCACAGCTCCTGAAGGATGATCTGGATCTTGCCGTCAAGCTCCCCCACGTCCAGCAGGAAGGCGACGTGGTTGCTGTAATGCTGAATGATGTTGTTGTCCATGTTGACCAATATTCTGGAAGAGAAAAGAAGGCATGCGTAGAATGGGCTGGGCCCCTTGTCTGCAGGGCCTCTGAGTAAAGGGGGACAGGGATGGTTACTACCTATCGGGCGCCCCCAGCACTTCAGGCACCTCTTGGACTTTCTCTCTGACCCTCATAACAACCCACAAGGTGGGCACTCACTGTCCCACTTTACAGGGGAGGACACAATTCCCCAGTGGCCGAGCCCAACTCAGACCCAGGCCTGCTGGCAGCCACGCCCACCTACTGCACCAGATCGCCTCTCCTCACACATGAGTGTGGACACTTTTGAGCAACCAGCACAGTGCGCCTTAGTCACCAGGCCAGACTGAGCCCTCGGACGCGGCGTGTGAGTTCAAGTGCAGGAGGCGTGGCGGGCGGACCCGTGAGGTCTGGGTTCAACAGCAGGCTGCGATCTGTCACTCAGCTGTGCCTGCCTGATCTACAAGCAGGTGCCACGCAAGGCCCCCTCAGTTTCACCCCAGGAAGCTGAAATCTCAGCGATGGCATCGTGGACTTGAGGAGCTTGGCTGTCTCTCTCCCCACCGTCTTCAGGCAAGGACCTGGGCCAACCTGAGAGGGACAGAGCCTCGGTGGGTGTGGCCCTCTGCAGAGGGTCAAAGCCATAGTGTAGCCAAGGGCACCCCTCTAGGAGCTGCCTCCCTAGTGAAGGACCCACCGGGCTGTGACCTGACCTGAGCACAGCAGCTTCCTCTTTGTAATGGGGGCGGGTGTTTTCCTCCATCCACCCCTCCATCCACTTCACCAGCATCTGCTGAGGTCTTTCCATGTTCAAGACCTTGCTCCAAACAAAAACAAGGGCCACATAGAGATCCTAGGTCCCGCCCTCCAGGAGTTTTGAATCTACTAGGGCCCGGAAGAATGGATCCTTATAACCGTATCACCCCAGTTCTTAGATGGGGTAGCTGAGCAAAGTCATTTGCCTGGGATCACACGGTTAAGAGATGGCAGAACTGGAATTTGAATATGGACTCTTGTCTCTTTCCACTGCATCGTTTTTTTAGAAGAAGAACAACAACAAAACCCAAAACCCTATAATTATAAGTTAGGAAGTGGCATATAAAAGGAAGGCAAAATCCAGGGCTTGGGGAGAGTTCAAGATGAGGCAAGATTATTTAAGTGGGGCAGGAAGGAGAGCGGTGAGAATCCCAGACTACTACTCCTGGCAGGTAGCCAGCCGTCTGCTTTCCCCGGGGACCCCAGGAGAGGCAGTGGCTTTGTCCCCCCACCCCGAATCCCCCAGATCAGGAGGCATAATGGAGACAGCAGTAGGCTGAAGCCTACGGCCCATGTCCAGTTGTCTCTGCAGTAGTGTCAAGCAGCTGCTGCTTTCTGGAAGGAGGTCTGGGCTCAGGCTCCGAGGCCTGGGTGCTGACTGCCAGCATCTAATTATAAGATCCTGCTTCCTTGGGTCCTGTGTGCAGTTCCTTCATTTCACAGGGGGATCTTTGTCTGGGAGCTGCCAGCTGGGAACAGACCAGAGGAGACCAGGGCTGGGGCAGAGGGGTGGGCGCTTCGTCAGTGTCGGTGCTTTTTTTAGTCTCCTATAGTGGCATTTACTGAGTGCTTTAGGTGCCAGGCACTAAGTGGCCTACGTGCACTAACTTGAAGGCCTACTCTCAGGCAGGGCCTCCCAGAAGGCCCAGAGCGCATGCCGGCGCACAGGGGACCCCAGACAGGCCCACAGACCCTTTCCTCTCAGAGGTCAATGACAACCGGGCCCTAGAGGCAGGGGCTTGTCAGGAGCCGCTGTCCCAGAATGTGGGCCTCCTGTCACTTGCCAGCTTCTGGCTGTCTTCTGTCCTAGTTCGCATAGAACCCCTGGCCAGCCGCCAGCAAAAACAATGTATTTGTTAATCTTTCAAGCATACTCAGTGGTGCTTGTAAAGCTGATTGTATCTACCTTGTCCAGAGGACTTTCTGGAGGGTTCTGTGAAAATAAACGAGGCCAGTGATTACAATTTCCTGTTCCTCAGATGAGGGAAGCAGCAAATGAGCCTGCCTCTGCTCTCCCAACAGGTTTTTTTTGGGGATTCTTCTCACTTAGGCATCGCAGACAATCCTAGGCCTGAGGTTTCATAGCTGGGGTGTGTATGGGGTGTGGGTGCTTCTGAAGGGCCGCTGGGTGATGCCCTGGGCTATGGAGCTGGGCAAATATCAATCTGCTGGCCTGGCCACAGCCTTTATTTGCACACTGCTTAGCGGTTAAGGGAACAAGCAGGAGGCAAGATAAAATAGTGGGTGCAGGCATGGGCTTTAGACAGGCCATGATTCCTCCGGCCAGTTACTAACTCTGTAACCCTGGGACTATCCCGAACCCCAGTTTCCTCATCTGTAGAAATAATCATACCAAATTCAAATGGTCAACGAGACGATGCTTGGGAGTTACTTAACACAGCGCTTGGCGTGTAGGAAGCGCTCCACAAATGCAAGTTAGTATAATTATAGTTGAAATATCTGGCTGGGGCTTAAGGGAAAGACTTGCAACTCAGCCAGTGGGGCTATGGGGCATCTTTGTACGCAGTCATACACAAGGCATTCCCCAGCCCCTCAGCGCAGCCTGAGGTGGGATCTGTAAGAGAGGACGGCGGTGGTAGGTGGGGTGGCAGCCAGGGGGTGTGGACGTTGGCACCAAAGGGGAAGTGGGGCTGGGCTTGTCTGGGCAAAGCAGAGCCTGCCCTCCGCTATGAGGTCGATTCCGCTCCACAGAGCATGTGAGCTCCAGTTCCCAGTTTGAAACCGAAACTTGGAAGGAAAAAAATACACAAAGAGCCCTAGACATTCATACAACCAAAACCAAACGATCCTTTCCCAGGGGCTGCAGGGCTGCACACCTTCCCCCCACCGCCGGCCCTTCTATGGGAGGCTGGGTGGGAGCCAAAGGGGAGGGAAGGAGGCCTGTCTGCGAGGAAGGAGGTGGCCCCTGGGCCTGACTGGATGGGCCCTCAGCTTGAGCACAAAACCTGCCTCATTTTGCAGTCCCCTGAAAGAAGAGCCACAGACCGTAGCCACAGGGCAAAGCCTGAGCACCTTCCAGGAAGAGCCGCGGAGAGTAGCGGGAGTTAGTCTCAGGCTGCCCGGAGCTGGAGGGTCAGTCCGAGCTGTTCGGGGGCGGGGAGGGGCTGGGGGGGGGGGGTTCCCAGGGCCCTAGTCCAGGATCCTCTAGGCAGGGAAAGGCAGTCACGATTCCTCACTGCACAGGGGCCCCCATGCTGGGCTGGTGAAGTGACCTAGGCAGCAAGGGCTGCAGAGGCCCGGCTCACTGGCTCCGACAGAGGTGGAAGCCTGGGAGGGCCGTCACCACGTGGCCCTCCAACTCCACCCCCCCCCCCATGCCACCCCTGCCAAGGAGAGATCTCCTGGGCAGAGAGCAAAGGCTATGTGGTCCTTAGCACTAATCCTCTGGAGCCCGTGGCAGGCGGCAGTCACCGCCCGGCCCCCTGGAAGGTAGAGCTTTACTCCCTCCTGCCGCATCCAGACTTGAAGATGGAGGAGGCCTGTGGTGCATCCCTGGCTGGGCTCCCTCAAGATGACGTCCAATCGCAACTCCCTTCCCAGACTCATCGCCAGCCATTTCTTTCTCGGACCCTCTGACTCAGCCGGTAGCAACTTTGCTGGGCCCTTCTGCTTCTGTGCCTTTACTCCACTGTTCCTGCCCCTCTGAACATTGCTTATCACCTCTGAGCCTCAACTCCCCTATCTGTAAAATGTGTGTAATGGTATCTACCTCATGGTATGGCCGTGATGGTTAAATGAGATAAGCTTAACCTAGAATGTGGCACGTAGTAGGTGGTTAAGTGATGACAGTCACTATCATCATTACCATTATAGTCAAATGACTTGGTTACCTTGGTTATTTCTGACATGTGGCCCTGTGCTTCCCTCTCCCCCTGAGTAGGTGGTGTATGAAGACCCTTGCATCTGTCTCCCACTCCTTTCCTTCCCAACAGCGATCAGTGTCTGGTCTCTGCAGGTGGCCTTGGCCTGATAGGGCGCTCTCCACCCTAACTCCACATCGCCTCTACCTCTCCACAAGGCCAAGTACAAACACAGCTCAGCTCCGAGCAGCAGGCCTCTGCCAGGCAGGGCGAACCTGCTGGGAGCTCCCTGAGCCAGCGTTTTAGAGGGAAAGGGGCAGGGTGGGGGTGTGAGCAGGGAGAGCTGTGCTGGGCACTTACCCCCGCTTGCATTTCTTGTAGACTTTGTAAATGTTCTCCTCAGGGAACCCATACTTCTCAGAGATCTGGAAGAGGATGACAGGAGATTCACCATCTGCTGCCAAAACTGGGTTTATACCAGTCTTTTCTATCATGACTTTTAATTTCCTGATTATAAAAGTAATATATACCCATATTGTAGAAAAATACAGTGAAGAAAATTATAACTCATCCATAATCCTGTATCCCAGAGATGAACACTAATAACATCTGAGTGTATTCCTTCCTGTCTTTTGGCCATGTACACGGGTATTTTTATATTCCACGTAGATAGTTTTACTTATCATTGTATGTTATAAGCCTTCCCATATCACAACAAACTCTTGACCAACAGCATGTGTAGTGGTTGTAAACTATTACAAAGGTCATCCGCCATTTCCCTCAATCCTTGCCTATCATCAGACATTTGGATTGTTCCAATGCTAAGGGCTCCCCACTCACCAGCTAGCTGACCAGCTGTGCAAACCACTCGTGGAGATGGAAATGGTGCCTAGCTCATAGGGTTGTTGACAGAATTAAATGAATTGGTCTATGTAAAACACTTAGGACAGTTCCTGGTATGTACTAAAGAAATGTCAGTACTCAAATAAATGGTCATTATTACTTCAGAAGTGGTGCAACAGGGATGCTCTTCTCCTGTTGTGAGGGGGGAGGGGGGGATAACCCAAACACTTACCCTTTCTAGCAGGAACTATTTACCCCATTAGATGGGTGAGGATGCTAAGACTGAAGAAGATAAGGTACGCACCCAAGGCCTAGCCTAGAACCCAGATTTCCTGCCCCCATCACATCCCAGAACATTGGAGCTTAGTCTACAAGTGAGGAAATTGCAGCTCAGAGGCCTCAGCAACCTGGCTGAGCTCACACAGAGTCAGCCCATTTCTCCCCAGACCTCCTGAAGTCTCCTGTGGGGCAGACAGAACTGGTCTGGTCCCAGTTCCACCACCTGGGGTTGCAGAACTCTGAACAAGTCACCTTACTTCATGGAGCCTTAGCTTCCTCATTTGTAAAATGGGTGTCATGATGGGATGTACACACAGGTGATTCTGCACAGGAATTGAGACGGTTATGTCAAGGGCCCGGCCCAGCGCCATCCCTGGGGAAAGCTCGGTCAAAGGCTGCTGGTTAGTACTACTGGCTGCCTTGGAGCTGCAGGGAACCGCAAGCAACAAGCTTCAGGTTGAGGTTGTCCTCTCTGGGCCTTTCAGGAAGAGGAGCCGATCAATCTCCTCAACTGGTCTCTGCCTTAACAGAGATCTCTCCAGGCAAGAAAAGTTCTTAGACTACTTATCTTAATGGCAAGCAATGTGGCTAGAGGCTATCAGGAAGAACTCAAGTCAGTCTAAGCAAGAATTTAGGAGCTTTCTAACTATATGTTGTACAAAGACAGCTGCTTTGTATGGCTGCCTCATAAGCGATGAGCTCTCCATCCCTGAAGTATGCAAGTCAAGAGTGGGCACCCACTTGGAAGAGGTACTGAGGAGAGAGCTCGGGCACCAGATGGGGAGCTGACCCTCTAAGGTACTGTCCAACCCAAAGATTCTGAGTCTATATTCTAGTGACATTAATGGCCTTTTGTGAGCCCAGCTTCCTGGGGCTGGTGCCAAGCAGGGCTGATGCTGTGTGAAGAGAACAGGATAACACAGCCGAGTGGAGAGAGCTTGGGCTGAAACCTCAGCTCTGTCACTTCTAGTTACCTTGGCAAGTCACCTGACCTCTGGGAGGCTATTTCCTTATGGGAAATGAGATCATTAATAGTACCCACTTTTCAGGGTTGTTAAGAGAATATGGTGAGCTGGCAAATGCAGCATGCCTGACAAATGCCTGACACACAGTGGGTCTTCAATAAAAGGTAGCTATGTTATTACTTGATTCATTTTCCCTTCCCCAACCTGACATCTTAGAACCATCTGGCTTTTCTGTGTGGTTCGACCTTGAAACACAGCTGGCCCCGGCGGAGGCTGTGTTTGCTCAATTTTTAGCTGAACCACAAAGCTGCTGTGGATTTTGTTCAGGGCTGTTTCACCTGCTCTCTGGCGGTTTGAGGGGTTGGGGAAGGTCTCCTTGCCCAGACACCACCTTCAGCCGCCCCAGCCAGCGCCCCCCGTCCAACCACAAGCTGGAGGAATGAGGCCCTCTGGGAAAGAAAAAAGGGTATCTCTGGGGCCTGGCCTTTTGGGGTTTCATTCCCATTAAAATAGAAACAGGTTTGCAAAGCCAACAAAAAGCTCTGGCCTGTCAGACAGCAGCCATCAGATTAAGGTGGATTTATGGTGTGTGCGACTCCCAGGGTGGAGCCCGGGTTCTGGCTGGGAGATAACATCTCAGAGGCACACCTCCACCAGCCGGGCCCCACAGGCGCCCTCAGATGGGTGGGACGGATGGGCCACCAGAAAGCCAGCGTTCCAGCGTATTCGTTCCCAGAGTCTTCCTGTGGGAAATCGGAACTCTACGGCGAAGAGTCGGGGGAGATGGGAGCGCAGAGCGGCCGTGGCCAGGGAGGGCAGGGCCCACAAGGCCTCTTACCGCACTCCTCAGGCCCTTCAGGTCCGGGGTCTTCAACATGAGGGCGTCAAACACCTCCTCGGTCTCTCTCCGCACGTACAACAGCACTGAGAAGCAAAGGGGTGGCTTTTAGTGGTGCAAGGGAACATCTGGGGGTGGGAGAATCTTAAAAAATATTATTTGTAACCTAACATTGATTTCTGCAAAAAGAGCAAATCCTTAATGAGGGTCTGTACCCAGCTGGGAAACACCCTACCTGGCTCTGCAGGTCCCACACACTTGCTCAGACTTTGCTGATTTTGGTGGGTTTGAATCCCTGCTCTGCCACCTGCCAGCTCTGTGACCCTGCAGCAGTTCTTTTAATATCATTGAGCCTCATTTTTTCCAGACGGAAAATGGGGGCAGCTCCACCCACTATTTCACAGAGTTGTTGTGGGCAGTATTGATATAACACCAAGTGGGGTGCAAGGCTCAGTTCCAGGTTGCTGGAAGCTTTTGATCTTACTTGCTGGTTGGTTTCTTCCTGATGGTCAGCTACAGCACCCCTCTCTCAGGAAGTCACAGACTTACTGTGTCAAAGACAGAAAGCCAGGTATTGAAAACCCACCCCACTCCTACCCCCATTAGAGAAAGTGGGGGGGACCTGCCCAACATCATGAGCCTGTTGCCTTACCAGCTGCCCCAGGACGCCCACGTTCAAACAAGGTCAGAGGCAGAAGGCCCCCAGCGCCGTGGCTGTCTCTCCAAGCACCCTGGGTGCCCTCCTTACCCGCTCCACCCCCTCACTCAAGTCCTGGCCCAGCCCCAAACTCCAGGGAGTAAAGCAGCCCTTCGTGCTCTCCCCACTGGGGTGGGCGCTGCCCTGGCTGCCTGGACCAGAGTCAGTTTGAGGCTTTGGGGAGGCCTCGTGGGGGGCTGGCGGTGGATGGGCTGGGAGTGAGGCTACCTCTCTGTAGGTCATCTTCCTTGGCCTGTTTGGAGGGCAGAGGCTCAAACTCCTCGGTGAAGGGTGAGCAGGTACGCTTCAGAGGCAGCCTGTGGGGATGGCAGGGAGAGGCCTGTGAGGAACCCAGGGTCGGAGGGGCCCCAGAGGTGAAGAAGACCCTATGAGGGTGGGCACAAAGCTGTGGGACAGAGGTTACAGGAGCAGGTTCTGGAGTGGGACTGCATGGGTTTAAATCCAGCCCTGCCCCTCCCTAGCAGGGGGACAGCCCCTCAGTGTCTGCATCTATAGCAGGGTGCTGCATAAAGTTGTGAGGCTGAAGGAGATAATGCACGCTGCTCTTAGAACAGTGTGTGACACACAGTAGACCCTCCATAAATATGGACTATTGTTTCATCATCAGTATTATTCTTTTTTGAAAGAATCGAGCTGGACGTGAGTCAGTGGGAGGAGGGAGGCTTGTGGATTTTAGAGTGAGTCAGACTTAGCTTCCAGCCTGCCTCTGCTTCCTAAAAGCTGTGTGACCTTGGGCAAGTCATTTCACTTCCTCTAGAGCCTCAGTTTCCTCATCTATAAAATAGAGCAAAAACCCCTGCTTGCCTGACTCACTGGGGCTGTCGTGAGGTAATAAGTGATATAATTTGGTGTGAAAGAACCTTATGAAAAGTACTTCTTGTTTATAAGGAGGAGACTGACTCACCTGTGGGGCTCTCCCGAATTCACTCTTTCTTGAGAGAGGACTTCCTGATCATCCTGGCTGACCTACTCTGGTTATTCTTTACATTTTACCAATTTTTAACATGTGGGATTCTTTTACTAAATTTTTGGTTTATTCTTCTAAAAAAAAAAAAAGGAGGAGACTGATACCAACACTACATGATCTTCATAAAGTGCTTTCCCATTTGCAAAGATTCTATTACATGCCGCTTCTCATGTCTGCCTCATCCTCATGAGGCCATTTTCCTCCTTTGACAGATTTCTAGCTGAGGCTTGAGGAGGTGAAGGGACTGTGGCTGACAGAGGGAAGGACGTGGAGGTCCATCCTAGGCTGAAGGGCCAAGGGGCCCTGGCCACCCCGCTTGGCCTCCTGGAGTCTGCTGGGTGTGGGGGGAGGGGACACGGGGTTGATTCCCCTAAGTCCTCCCACACAGCGCCCCTCCTTACTCTCCGAATCTGCACCATCTCAGAGGCTTTCTCTTTCCCATTTTACAAGCAGGTGTCTCGCCAAAGATTCTCCAACTTTTCAAATAAAACAAACCCATAAAAACTCAGGCAATCTCAGTGAGAAAGGAGCATGAGTCTAGCTTGGGGGTTGGGGACAGAGTCTCAAGGCTGCTTCCTCTGGGCCCGGCCTCTGGCTTGGGGGACAGCAAAGGGAAGGGCAGGCTGGGAGCTTACGAGCAGTAAAGGGGGGACAGGCAGGGAGGTGAGGCCCTTGGCTGCTTCTCTCCGTACCTGTTGGAGGTGCCGTGTCCTGCTGAGGGCACTGCCTGCAATGGAGAGAAAGACATTTTCCGTCACATACAGGAAGATGAGAGTAGCCCTCAGCTGCTGGACGTTTCTGGGATGAACCATCTTTGTGGGGAGATACGGGGGAATGCAGTTTCAATGGCTTTCTAGCTCATTCTGCGCAGGTGTGTCCCCTCAAGTGAGCTGAGACCTTGAGTTGAAAGGAAGCACCAAGCCCCGGTTGGATGAGTCGGGACTCAGTGAACACATGAGGTGCTAAGGAAAGGGTGGCAGAATCAGTGAGTCCCATCTGAGCCCCAGCATGCCCAGAAGGGCTGGAACTGCAGACTGTCCTGCAGCTGGTAACTAGGTAGCTGGAGCTGAGGCAAAAGAAGTGGAAGGGGAAGAGGCAGTCTTTTTGAACCCTCATGTGCGCCTGGCACTGTGCTACCTGGTGCAGCCATCACCAGTCCTATGAGGTAGGCACCCAGGCCCTGAGAGGGCAGAGTCTCCGGGGTAACACGCCACAGGAGGCAGAACTGTGATTCAGAATCGGGCTTTCTGCTCTTCCCGCTCCTCTGGTCCCCTCTCTCAGGCTCACAGGTACAAGCACTGGTGCCCCACTTCTTCCTCCCACAAGGGAGCTTTGAGCCCAAGTGGTCATCTCCCTACTTGAGGCCTCTGGTTGGGGAGAGAGAGTGGGTTAATGCAGCCTCCTGTGCTATGGGGGCCACAGAACTACTTCAGGGCAGTGAAGGTGGTGTGGCGGACACAGAGAAGGCTTTGAATGTGTGCCAGGGCTGACCTCAGGACTGGCTGCTCTTTCAGCACCAGAATCTATCTTATTGTTTGAAGTCACTGCGCTGAGCACATCTGTACACCGAGGGCCATTTCTGCAAACATTCCCACCTCAGTGGAAGGCAACAGTCAGATTGTTTAATATGGAAGCAAACTCACAGACAGGCTCTGGGGTCTTGATTCTGCCACTGACTTGTTGAGTGACCTTGCCTGGAAAATGGGAATAACAGTCTCTACCTCAAAGGATGGCTGGGCTGGGCTGCCCAGGTGAGGTGAGGGGGAAACGAGACAATGCAGCAAAAGGCTGGGCCCAGCACCGCTGGCCGGTCAAGGTGCTTGGTAAATGGCTCCCTGTGTTGAGAGGTGGTGTAACTCGTGGTAACGGGCACTGTTTCTGAAGCCAGGTTGCCTGGGTCCCAATCCTGGCTCTGCCACGTCCTATGTAATTTTGGTCTCAAAGCCTCAATTCCCATGCCATGAATCCAGGGAGAATCATATTATCAACTTCCCAGGGAGGTAGTGAGGGCTAAAGGAGAGAACGCATGGAAAGCACTTAGAGCAGCGCCTGGAGTAAAGTGAGCGCTCACAAGTGTTGCTGTGACGATTATTAGCCACCCAGCTTTGAAGCGGCTACAGTCTAACGTGGGACTCAGATATTAGAAACCTGCCCTGTGTGTGCTCCAGGAGTGAACATTTCGATGGGTATGAAGTCCATTTCTTTATTAACATTCTTCTCTTCAGTAGAAAAGGTCACTGAAGTTATATGACCATATATACATTTTTTTAGTCCCCTGGGATTCAGTAAAGAGAATTTGATGATATCAGGACCTATCAACATCTAAATTGGCCTGTAATGGTCGAGTAGCAGGTCTGTGCTAAGACAGCCCCACCCAGGGGCCACAACCCTCTCTCAGCCCAAGACACTCACCCCTCCAGGGCGCTGCAGGCCAGAGAAGTGCACGTTGGGGATGAACAGCACCGGCGGGGTTTCCAGGTCTGCCTCAGGCCGCAGGTAGGTGGTCTCATTGCCCCTGAAGCCGGACAGCAGGGAGCCCTTGACGCCTGATGGGAAAAGGAAGGCATTGTGCCTTGAGGTCCCTCCATTCACGCCTCCGACCGCTGCGCTCTAGTCTCCGATACCCTTCACCCCAGCCCAGCCCCGCTGTGACCCATCCCCACTGACCACTGTTGCTGGAGTCGGGGCACTTGACCTTCCTCCGGAACTGCTTCCGCTCATCATCCCGCATCTTCCTTTCCGCTCCCTGTGGGGGACGAGGGAAAGGGGTCACCAATGGTCTCGGGAGGGGCTGGCTGCTTTGCCTCTTAAATGTGGGCCAGCCCTCTGGTGTTGCTTTCTTCCCAGAGTGAGACCAGGAAACGGGAAGGTACCAGCACTCAGCCCAGCCCAGTGCAGCCCAGCCCTGAGGTCAGGTAGACCATGAGAGACAGAGAAATAGAAAGACGGAGAAAGAAGAAATTGAGAGAGACAGAGAGGTGTGGGGAGAGAGGAACAGAGAGAGAAACAGAAAAGAGAAAGGGACTCGGAGAGAGATAAGAAGAAAGAGAAATGTGAAAAAGACAGACAGACACAGAGAAAAAGAAACCTGGAGAACTATTTACAGAGATCTAGAAAGAGATCTTCAGAAAGAGGAAGGGATGAGAGACAGAAATGCAGAGAGCAGAGGAAAATATACATAGAGAAACCAAGACAGACAAATGACAAGCACACAGGGAGAGACATTCAGAGAGCAAGAAACAGAGACAGACACCCCCAGAATGGCTGGGGAGGATGCACAGGTGGGGGCTGGCCCTTCTCCCTCCCAGGGCCCAGCAGAGGGTCCACCGCAGCCACCTTGTCACAAAAGATCTTGATCTGGCAGACAGCTCGGTGTACCAGGCACTCAGTGCCTGAGCCACAGTCGTAGGTGTCGATCTGCAGGTTCAGGGGGACACCCTTCACCCCCTTCTGCGAGGAGAAGTCTGTGCTGAGGCAGTTGATGCCGATAAACACCTGGGGACAGATGAGGGAGCTAGCTAAACAGCTTACCCAGGTCACCAGGCCTGCTGTCCCATAGCCACCCTGTATAATTATGGAGCCTACCGTGTGCCTGGTGGGCACCCTTAACTTCACAACGCCCCTGGAAGGCAAACATCACCACCTCTCTTTTAGAGACGGGGAAACTGATGCTCAGAGAGGGGTGGCAGCTGTCCCAAGGCGGCACAGGGGATGTGTAAGGGAACTGGAGTTTGAGCTCAGGTCTTCATCAGTGGACAATGCAGCTTCCACTAGATTGCCAAGGGCAGCCCAAAGGCTCAAGGCCCTGGGAGGGAGACTAAGGGTCCTTTAGGAGCTTAAAATCCAGAGCCCATTTTTTTGCAACTCAGAGCAAGGAGGTAGAGAAGGGCCAAATCCCCCTCCCCGCCAGCTCCAGAAGACCACTTTCCTGCTGGCCCTGGGCCACAGAGAGTGAGACACTGCCCCTTTGCGCGGCAACCACCAGCTCTAGCCATAGCTGAACCAGTCACCCCCATTGTACAGCTGAGGAAATTGAGGCTCTGAGCATGGATGTGACTTGTTAACGTTTCCACAGGGAGTTGGGCAGGGTGACATGGTGGAATGAGCCTGGACATCGGGCCACTTAGACCTCTGCCTCTCAAGCCATGTGGCTTTGGATAAGTCCTTTAATCTCACGGGCCTCAGTTTCTTTATCTGCAAAATGGGGACAATTAAACCTACCTCTTGTGGCTGTGAGGCTGGTAGAAAATCTAGGGGGCTTGGATATTTTGTAACTGTTGTTGTAAGTGGGACAGTTGGAGTCTCAACCCATGTGCCTATGTGCAGCTGATGGCAGCCTGGGGTCAGTCTTAGTTGGGCATCTCTTGGCAAGCTCACCTAGCGATCGCCTACTGCTGACTCCTCTGTGGGACACTAGGCCAGACCCCACTCCAGGCTGGGCCCTGTTCTTTGCGGCATTTCCCTTGGAAATGACCCTGACTTGCACAAGTGGGGGTGGGGTGTGGTACCTGAGCAGACCCCCTTCCTTCCCTGGCTGGGGGGGGCCAGGCCCACAGGTGCATGCCAGACATACCTCCCCCTCAGCCAGCTCAGCCCTAATGCAGCCCCCACCCAGCTCATGCCTGAGAAAGACCCAAGCCTGGGGGCTTAAGAGGCTGTGAGAAAATCCCAACCGAAACCCACCTCTCCCTTCCCACGAAACTCATTTCCCCCCTCCCTGAACTGGAGGCCCCAGCTCCTCCCTCAGTCCCTGGTGTCTGTTTGAATAATAATAATCCCTCGCCTTTGTGCCTCCCTTTGTTGTTTTCAGAGCCCCTTCACCTCCATTTTCTCCAGGCAGCCTGGACCGCCCCATGAGGCAAGGCAGGGAGACAGGGATTAGGTCCCCAGCTTTTCTAGGCCAGAAAGGCCCTTGCCAAGAGCCAGATCCAACCTTGGTCTGATGGGGTAAGTCTGGCCCAGGTAGGTGAAGGGACAGGCCCAGGGTTACCCAGTCCCCAACTCGCAGACTAGTGCCCTTTCCATGATGCCACCTGTCCAAACAGAAAACCAAGACACAGAGGGACACTGCAGCACAGGTGAGTTCAAGTCTGGTCTCAAGCACTAAACGGCTTAATCACTGGTGTGAAAAAAAATCACCAGAGGCTCCATTTCTCAGGTCTCTCCGATGGGCCTGGCATCGTGCCTGTCTCTTTGACATGCGTGATCTCGTAGGATCCTCACCACAACTCTAGGAGGCAGAGGCAGATTATTCTTCCCTTCCTATGTGCTCAAGAACTGAGGTAATGGGTTTAAGCCCTCATCTACCAGACTCCAAAGCACTTCTCCTGCAACTCTCTGCACTAGCCCACAAGTCAGGAAACCTGGCGTCAGCAGCAGCTTGCTGTGTGGCCACGTGCAAGGCTTAGTTTTCCTGTCTGGTAAATAGGTGGGTTGGATTAATTAACAACAGCCACCGCTTCTGTGCCAGGCTGTGCTCTACCTTTTCCTTATCGCACCTGATCCTCACGCCAACCTATCAGTTGGTGCTATGGTTACACCCCAATTTTCAGCTAAGGCATCTGTCCAAGGTCACAGAGCTGGGAAGTGGGCCCAGCGTTCCTGGCTTCTCCACCCTATGTATCCTGCCTCCTCCACTGGTGCCCTCATCGGAGCAGCTGCCACAATCCTAGGTACAGGCAAGCCCTTTTCCCAGGATGGGGACTTCCTGGCAGCCTAGCCCCATTCTGGCCATGCCCCCAGCACTGACCTTGGCCTCCTCGTTGACATTCCACACAAAGGACAGTGCATTATAGGCCACCTCCTCAATGTGTTGCACAGTGTTGAAGTTTTCTTTGCAGTCAGCTGAAACCACAGAAGACCAGAAGGAGAGTCAGAAGGGAAGGGATTTGGGGGCCCCATGGGGAGGGGTCATTTAGGGGGTGGGCCTTGTTCTTGGCAGGGACTTGTATCCTCTCCCCCAAGGACCATGCTTCAATGCAGGGAGGAAATTAGTTATTGTGCCCTGGGCTACAGGTGGAAAAACTGAGGTCCAGCTTGAGAAGCAGATCTGTCCAAACTCCAGAGGACTCCTTAACTTTGCCAACTAGGCCAGGGCCCTCATGATTTTGTGGTGGAGCTTATACTTTTCATGGGATTGTGATTTAGGACATCTCCCAGACAAAGCAGTAGTAGTAGTAGTAATAATCGCAGTAATAGCGGTTATAATAGCCATAGTAAAAGTCGTAGTACCAGTACTACTAGTATTGAACTAGTAATATTAAATAAATGATAGTACTACTGTCATTTATTGAACACTTACAATATGGCAAGCCTTCAGTTAATCCTCACAACAATATTATGAATATTCAGCTTACACATGAGGAAAACAAAGCTCAGAGAAGTTTGGTCACTTGCCCAGGGTCACACAGCTAATAAAAGGTAGAGTAAGGACTGGAGCCCGGCTCTGTCTGGCTCCTGAACCCAGGCTCCTAACCACTTTACTAACTGGCCTCTCAGATAAGTCACTGAATCATCCCTATTTGTATTATGTTCTCTAGTACACGTGGCTCCAAGGCAGAAACAGCTCTGTAGGCAGGCAGGGCAGCTGCCGATTTTCCAGTTGACAGCGGAAGAAACCAAGGCCCAGGAAGGGGAGGTGACACAGGCCACACAGCCAGGAAGAGAGTGATGGAGCCAGAACCTGGAGATCTGAGGATGGACAGTGCCTCCCGCTCATCGCGGGGCCCGGGACAAGGTGGCACACACAGAAGGCCTTCCCCCTGTCCCCTTCCCTCTGACAAAGCCCAAAGGTTCCGGCTTCCAAGGCAGAACTGCCCTTGCACTGTGCTTCAAGCCTTCCAAATCACCCACTGCCTGCACTGTTATGCATTTGTGTCTCAATTGGCCAAGCCCCCTGATGGGGACAAGCAGGTCAGCATCCCAGGGGTGTATTTATCTGACACTGCTAGGGTCCCCAGGGTCCTGTTTATCCCAAAGCAACACAGAAAAGAGGTCATTGCTTCCAGCCAACAGATGCAAATCCCTGCAAACCCCACAGCGTTTGACCTGGAGACAGGGGCCAGGCAGGCGGCTGGAGTCAGAAATAAGTCCTGCAGAGGTCAGAGGGGGCTGGGAAAAAGGGGCACAGCAAGCAAGGCCTAAGTGGGCAGTGTGTGTGTGCGTGTGTGTGTGTGTCTGTTGTGAGACAGAGGAAGAGAGACCGGGACGGAGGGCTCGGGCGGGCTCTTACCCACATCGATGACCCGCTGCTTGGCGGTGGGTTGCCGGGAATGCCAGTGCTTCCAGAAGCGCAGCTGCTCCACCGGGCCCTTCTCGTTGTCGAAGACCACCATCACCACACTCTGCAAGCACAGCAGTCACTGTGACCCCCAGCCTCAGAAGAGGCCCAGGCAGCCTCATCCCTCGCCAGAGCCCGGGTCAAGCGGCCCAGCCCTTTGGCTTAGTTTCCCCCACTCCGTGGCGATGGGCAGTCACACAACAGCACCCTCTCCCTGGGGTCCCTGGCCGGCAGGGCTGACCCGACCCCCGCACCTACTGCCCAAGTACCTTGACTTTGCTGGAGGACAAGGCAAGGCCTTTGCCGCCTGCTGGGGTCCGCAGGGTGACAGGGTAGAACTGGCCCTTGTTGAGGTAGGCCATGGGCGACTCGCCCGATTTGATGTGGATGGCTTTAGGGGAGCCCAGGGTGTACTCAAAGTCACTGCGGGGAGGAGCGAGAGGAGAGTGAGGCTGGGCTCCCAGGCAGGAGTATCCCAAAGGGCAGTGGGGCAGGAAGCCCGAGGCTCTGCTATGGCCTTACTATGTGACCTCAGTAAATCACTTTACTTCCTGGGGACTCAGTTTCCTCTTTTTCAGAGTTTCTATTTAATGGCTTTATTGAGCCACAATCCTCCTGAATAATGAATAATGGAAACCAGAGACCTCTGAGGGGTGACAAAGTTATAGGGAAGACTAGGACAAGAGAACCTTGGTTTTCTAACAGGGTGCTGAGCTCTGAGGTCCTTGTCACAGCCCAGGAAAGGGATGTAGAAATGACTCTATTCTTTTATGTGCCTTCACTTCCCTCTTTTCATTCACTGACGATGCCTGTTCTGGGGACAGTAGGGTCTTTCTGCAGCTCACTGCCCAGGTGGCCAAGGGTCCAGGGAGGCTGACTTACCTCTTGGGGCTGGGATAGTCCTCTGGACACGGGGGTTCCGGGGATGTTTTCAGGATATCTGGGAAGAGCAGCGACTGCAGAGAAACACAATCCAGAGAAAATAAATGACCACATTCAGTTCTGCTGGGACCTCAGCCCAGGGCCACTGCATACAACTGTGAAGGTTGTATAGTGTACAACCTGGACAACAGTACATGGCAGCCCTGCCTCAGCTCAAGGACTCTTTCTCCCATGCATTCCAAAGCTCTGACCGCCTCACTGTCTTCTCTCCTTCTGTACACGTGTGACTACACCCAGGGATGCTGTGAGGGATATGGGGGTGGGCCCTCACCTCCTGTGGGTCATCTTTGAAGGTGCTGTCAGGCTGCCAGCGCTGTGTGGGAGGCACCCCATGAATGCTCTCAAACAAGGAGCTGAGGGAGCCATTATCATACACATCACTGGTGGGCAGCAGGTAGCCGTCCACAGAGCCAGCTTCCAGCTTGCTGGGGCCTGGGGTGAGGAGAGCTGCCTTGCCCGGTGTGGGTGCAGCCCCCTCCAAGCTCATTAGGTTATTCTTCTTGAGCACATCTGGGTACTCTGGGGTTCCAGACACATTCTCTGTCAGGAATTTCATGAGGTGCGTGGGACTTTCAAGGGGGGTGAGGTCCATCTCATATTCCATGCCATGGTAGTACCTGAGGAGAAACAGGAGGGATAAATGGGTGCACCTCTTCTCTCTGAGGGGCGGGGGTTCCTTGGCTGGATTGGAGGGTGACCATCACACTGACATACTGACCTCCTTTAATCCAATGTAATGTTAGGTCTTACCAACATGTGTGAAACAAGATACTGCAGCAAGCCAGTGTGTCACAGGGATGAGCAGGGAGGAGGGGGTCAAGAATGGAACCAAGTACAGGCTCAGAGTTCAGGGGGCAAATGTCTGCTTTATCCATTACAGTACTTGGTAATTAAAAAAACTGAAAGTTTAATTATTTATTTCTTATCCAGAGTCAAATGTCCCCACACTAAAAAAACCGTATTGAGTCATCCATGGTGTGGGCAAGAGTGGGTATTTGTGAGTACAGTTAATGTACGTGAGAAAAAGGTCTGAAAGGATATACCCCAAACTATTAAGGGGGGCAGGGAAGTAGGATTACAAGAAACTTACTTTTTTACTTTATTTATTTTTTTTAGCAAAAATAACAGTGCCTTTAATGCATTTAATTTTACAGAATCCAAAGAATTTTTACATATGGTCCTCACTTGGTTGTCAAAAGAGCCAGTTAGACTATTTTCACACATAAGGCCCAGAGATTCACAGAATCAGAGACACTGAGTGAACACACAGACCTTATAATAAGATGATTCTATTATCAGTGGGTGCTCTCCTTTAATTGTGCCAGTCTTCCATTCCCACCACCATACTTCTGTTTCTCAATGCCCAGCCCCAGTATGGATATTTATTTTGTTACTACACCAAATTTATTTTTAAAAAGTAAACTAAATTTAAAAATAGTTACAACAATAGTTTAATTATTATAATTATACAAATATTGTTTCCTGGCTGGCCAAATATTTTACTATAACTTTTCTTAGAACAACTTTTGTTGTTATTGGAATTATGATATTAATGAGTTTTTTCATTTTATAATTTTCTACTTATCTATTCATAATTTCCCTAAAACTGTCATACACCTATAAACAATTTTCTTCAGATGAACAAATATATTATGTAATCCGCCAGTTCATTCCTCCCTCCTCCCCTTCCTTCCTTCCTTCCTTCCTTTTTCACTTTATACATTTCTACAGAGTTTGAATATTTTATAACAAGTAGGTAGTATTTTATAATCAGAAAAGCTAACAACATTTTAAAAAATTAGTTTTGAGAAAAGTCTCCTGCACTGAAGCCCACTGTTTCTAGCAGTGGAGGGGCCCTGAGCCAGCCGCAAGAGTCGCAATGCCTGCCTTAGCAGTTTGGATGTTCTCGAAGGCAGAGAGGAGACCAGAAGGTTTCCCAGCAGAAGCCCTGCCCAGTGCGGGGAAAGGAAAAGTGGAGAAAGGGGGGCAGGGTCCTTCCAGTGCCCATCTGGCCATGAGCACGGCCTGGGCTGCTTTCTACAAGAAAAGGAACATCAGTGCCCCGAGGCACTAATGCCAGGCAGAGGCCCAAGAGAGCCAAGGGAAAGAAATATGGGAACATAGGTGCCCCCTCCCCTTGAGGCTGCAGGGAGGGTTTTGGAGCTAGGACAGAAAAGCTTCCATCAGGGCTTTTCCACCACTATGGCTTTGAAGTTTGTTTTCAGTAAACTCCAGCTCACATGGCCTGCAGGCACCTAGGATGTGTGTGTCTGTGTGTCTGTGTCTCTGTGTGTCTGTGTGTTCAAGCAAGGTCTCACTATGATTTTGTGGGCCCTAGTCTCTTTTGCCTTCATAGATCCCTTCCTCCATAAAAATATTTTTAAAACCTTTTACAATTGCATTGGTATAAATACAAATATAACCCAGGTTGGATCATATTCATTGTTTTCTTCTGACTTTAAAATAGATTACAATGCCTTCGTGGGCCCCTAAGAGTACGGTGGACTGTACCTCCTGTGCCCAGGGGATAAGGGGCCTAGAGGTGGGGGTGGGGAAGGGCAAAGGGACAGAGATGGTGGCGCCGGCGAGCCTCACCTCTTTCCTTGGTCGTTCCGGCCCCCAGTGCTGGAGGACAGTAGCCGCTTCTCCTTGGGGCCCTGAGAGGAGAGGAAGGAAGGATTTATGCATGGCTCTTGGGTACGATCTGGCTGTTAGGAGCCTCAACCCCCTCCAGGGGACTTGGCCAGGCAGGGTAGCTACCTTGGTCACTGGGAGAAAACCCACCAGTCCTTCGAGTTGTCAGGCCATCATTTAGTCTGAGCCCCAAGTTACAGAGTGGGGAGCAGTACCCCAAGATTAGCAGTTAGGAATCATGGAATTTGGAGTCAAGCAGGCCTAGCTTAAGTTCTAGCTTTACCACTTAAAAGTGCTGTGTGACTCTGGATAAATGACTGTGCTTTTCTGAGATTCAGTTTCTTCATATGTCAAGTGGGGGATCATAAACTCTACTTCAAGGGGATTGCGAAGATTTATTAATAAAAATAATGTTTACTGTTTTTTAATGGAGTACTTCCTATGCACTGGACCCTGTGCTATGTGCCTTCTCTGTGTCCTCTAATTTAATCCCTACAACAACTCTATGATGTCTACTAATGTTATCCCCATTATATGGATGAGGAAACTGAAGCCAAGAGAGGCTCCGTCATCTTAGTGATTAGGAGTGTGGACCTCTTGGGTTTAGTTCCTAGATCTGCCACGTATTGGCTGTGTGATCTTGCACAAGTCCCTTAACCTTTCTGCACCTCGTTGTCCTCATCTGTAAAACAGGAATAATAATAGTAATACCAACCCCTGGGACTGTTGTGAGTGTTTAGACCAGCACCTGACACATGGAGAGGACTATGTAAATGTTACCTTTCATGATTATGATCATAATATTGTTGTATCTTAGAACATCCAGGTCATTTCTCCCTAAGGCTAATAAAGCCAGAACAAGGTCTCCGACCCAGCCTAGTGACTCCAACGCCTGAGTTCTTAGTCTCACCCCGTGGAAGAGCATGAGGAAAGGCGCCTGGCACAGTGCCCAGCATTCAGTAAGAAATGGTAAGTGGTCACCTCTAGGACTACATTGCCAAAAGCCACATTGCCAGCTTGTGGTAGGAACAGGTCTCGAACTTCCAACTTGGTGCTCTTTCCACACCATTAGATCATGTCTTTACTATACATAGTGCTGCTCTGAATCTAACATCCTCTGGGATGGGAAGAGGGGGCAGGTGTATCTCACCGGAACACTATATTGCAATAAACCACTGCAAGTGTCACCTTCAGAGCCTGTCCCCACCACTCTGGCCCTGGGAACGGCCTCTTGCCCAGGGGAGATGATGCTAGATTTTATTTTACGGCCCAACCTCAAGCTATATATCCCAGGCTGGAGTTTAAGCTCAGACCTAGAATTCTGGCTCCTGCCATGTCACCAGGCTGAGGCAGTCAGTTCCAATTTCTTTTCCATCAAATGCTATGAGGATGTTATCAGTCTGCTGGGGAGAAGGTAAGGTAGGGTAACCATACCACTCCAGGATGAGAACCAAAGCCAGAGAGATAATTTGGGGCTTTCTCATATCTGAAGCCACTTCCCCCCTTGGCCTCTGAATTTACAGAGAGTTTACCTTCCTTTGTGTAGCAGAATAGGTAAACTACTTCTTGGGCCTGTGAATTTGAGGGCTTATTTACAAGGTGGCTTTAAATCTTCAAGTTCAGATTCAGTTATCACAATATTTAGCTATTCATGTCCCCCAGCCTCAGATCTGGGAAAGTCTCTTGGAGAAATAACCCAGCCTAGGAAGAGCAAGAAAGTTTGCTGTCATATGACAATTCAGACAGATGGGTAGTGGCTGCCTGGACTACTAGGTTGAAAAAGATTTTGTGTCCTCATATACCCTCAGTGAGAATACAGTTTGTAATCCATTAGCAATGTCTGGCACAGGCACTGGAAGGGGGGTGATGTCGTGTGTAATGTACTTGTGGTTACTGACAGGTTTAAGCACACTTATCATATATGAGAGTGCCTAATTCCTGTTCTCAGGAACTGACAGTCTCCCAGAGTCAAGGCCAAGGCCCAGGAAACAATTAGAGAACAATAAAAGATGGTCTGTCAGGAGGTGTTACAATGCATATGATGGCAGCGAGGGTATGAACGATAGTGAGACACTCAGGAGAGGGACAGGTGATGTGGCGGCATGGCTTCCAAGAGAAGGTGGGCCTTGGGAAGGGCCCTGAAAGAAGGGAATGGATTCAAGAGCAAAAGGCATGTTCTAGGTGGTGGGGTTAGAATAGGCAGGTGGGGATGACAGGGCAACTGGGATGACCTAAGGTACAGGGGCAGAAAGAAGATGGTAGGTTGGGGGTATTGCTGTGGTGTGTAAGGCCAAGGCCTTGATCCATTCAATCAATACGTATTGAGCACTGTGTGGCAGGCAGTATGGGGTGCTAGGGGCTCAGTAATGATCATGACATGATTCCTGCCCTCCGGGAGCTCAGTGTCATGGGGGAGATGGAGGAATAAATGCACAAACAGCAAGTTTCTAAGGAGAGCTTCAAGGAAAAGGATGGTGGTTGCTGAGGGTGCCCAGAGGAGGCACAGAATGGGAGACCCCGGAAAGCCTTCCTCGCCTCCGGTGGAATGAGCTGACATTGAAGCTGAGGCCCAAAGCTGAGAGTACGGTTTAGCTAGGGGAAAGGGGAGGGTACCAGGCAGCGGGAACAGCATGTGCAAAGGCCCAGAGGTGTGAAAGAACATGGTGAGGGGTTAAGGGTGGTCATGGTGGGCTAGTGAGCCATGAGGCCTGAAAGTGAAGACACACAGTCCGTTAGAGGGGGGCATGCCCAGAGGTGGCGAACGTACCATGTAGTAATCGTAGAGGAAGCTCAGGGCCGCAACGCTCTCATCGTCTCCATTGACTCTCATCATGGCCTTCGTGGCCGCCGTCAAGGGATTTTCAAGGTAGGTCTTCCAGGCCTCATCCTCGTTAGTGTAGGGGAATTTCTGGAAGTTAACTGGGTCGTTCTTTAGCAGCCGTACGGATCTGAAACTGAAAGGCAAGTAGGGAAGGTCAAATTTAGGCTGTCCCAGCAGAAGTTCCGTGAATGGTCAGCCTCAGAGCAACACCCAGGAATTCAGAGAGTTACCAGCCTTGAAAACTTGAAACTGCTTCTTCTGTCATCACTGGGCAGATGGAGCAGTAGAATGTATCCACACTCTGGAGCCAGATGCTTTGGGTCACCACCAAATGTTACCACGTAGAAGCTGTAGACCTGGGGCCTCAGTTCCCTCATCTACAACATGAAGACTGTAATCCCAACCTCGCAAGGCTTCAGAGGAGATTCAATAAAATGCTTCCATGGTAGATACTTACTCAAGGGGAATTAGTGTAACAAGGATGGGAAGTAACAATGACAAGCTGCAGAGAATAAAATTTCCAGGTAACTCAGCATGAGTTCTTCTGATGAAATTCTCCTCAAGACCGAGAAAGACACAGAAGGCTGGAGATCATTTCAACTTAGAGTGTGGTGAGGGACAGAAAGAGCCCGAGCAAGGAAGCCCACAGGCAGAACCTGGTCTTGGGAAATGGCATTTCAGACCAACATTTATTGTAGAGTGCCCAAGCAGCTGCTCAGATGCCAGGAACTGGAGTGGAATGCTGCAGGGCACCCCTAGGCAGGCAGAACCTGGGCACCGCGCTGAGAACTTGGACAAATACAAGCCACATAGGCTCAAAGGCAAGAGATCAGGAAAGACTCTTTGGAGGAAGCAGACATTTTAGTTGGGGACACTCCGCACGGGGGATTATATCACTCAGATATGTAGGGCGAGTGTCCCAGGAATAGGAACATAATACAGATTAATGATGATGATGATAAAAATAATGTCTAATCTTTATTGAACACTGACCATGTTTTAGGCACTGAGCTAAGCACTTTTCATGGATTATCTCATTTAATTCTCACCACAACACTGTGAGGCATGTAGTATTATTTTCCCTATTTTATACATGAGGGAACTGAAGCTCCGAGAAGTTAAGGGAGTTGCCCAAGGTCCCAGTTAGTGGGTTAGTGAGTGGCCCAGAGGGGATTCAAGCTTGAGCAGGATGATGCTGTAATATAGAATAGTGTTCTCAAACTTTCGCTGCCTCCGAATGACACGGAAGGCTTGTTAAAACACAGATTTCCAGGCCCCACCCCTAAGTTCCCTGGTAATGCTGATGCTGGTGGTTTGGGGACCACGCTTTGTGAATCACTGGTGTAGAACATGCTCTTAATCATGAGCAAGGGCATAGAGGTGGGAAAGTCCTGCTTATTTTCACTTTAGAGCAAAGAATGTGTGAAGGATACTGGTAGGTGAGAAGCTGGGGACAGCCAGGCTGAGAAAAGAGAACTCCTGAGACTGGTGTCCTGGTGCCCCGGTGTCCCCCTTTCTAGGTGAGTCTCATATATTCTCTAATGCTAGAGACATAGGAGTAATGCCAGCTGCCGTTTACTACACTATATATGAACACTTTCCACTCATCAGCTCTGCTCCTTACAAGAACTTTAGAGGTAAGGATCATGTGCTGCAGTTCACAGATGGAGAGACCCGAGACTCGGAGGAGATAAGAAAATGCCCCCAAATCACCCAACTAGTCCATGACACAACCAGGATTTAAACCCAGGCTTGTCTAGTACCAAAGCCACACATTTTCCACTAAGCCATACAGCTTTACCATAGTGCAAGAGGGCAATCCCTACCACAACAGAGAAATGCTCTAGTTGTGGAATCGCAGGTACTGTGGCAGACTGGTGGGTGGGCAAGGACCGTCACAAATCACACCACAGGAAGTGCCCTCCTGCTGCCCCGCGGCTCAAGCCTGCATTCTCAGACACAGAGGGAACAGCAGACAGGCCACAGCCAGACAGGCCGGGGGTGGCACTCAACCAGGGGCTTCTTCCGGGGCAGTGTCTCCCATCTCACTGAGCGCCAGGGTGTGGGGTACTGGGCTCTGAAAGGGAGGGAGAGGGAGCTGTCACACAGGAAAGAGAGATGACAGAAACCTTCCTGCTCCAGGGGCATGTAGAGGGAGGCACACCTCAAGTTTCTGCTTCTATAAATCAAGGGCCTTAAGATGGAGAGGTGAGAAAAGGCCCCTCCCAGCTGCCTCCTGGGCCTGGGGTTAGAGGAACTCACAGAGCAAGCCCAGGTGGTTGCCCCCAACCCCTCCCAGTCCCAGCCTACACGGAACTCCTAAGCCAAGGGGGCATAGGAGAAGCAGGGAAAGGCCTGGTGGACCACTCTCTGGGTCAACAAGGAATCCCAGTGCTTAGCACCGTTCCTTGTTTATAAAATGTGTCTAATAAAAGCACCCACCATGTAGGATGTGAGGATTGAGTGCAACATCACAGGAAAAATGCTTAAAACTGTCTCTGGCACACAACAAGCGCTTAATACAAAAAGAATGATGTTGCCATGCCACGGAAAGGATATACTTTACAGAACGCTCTTTCCAGAATGTCAAAAATCTTGAGCCTATGGAATCTTATGCTGTAGTTTGGTCTTCAGGTGTTGAAATAATTCCTCATTTATAATTTCTAATAAAGGAGTAATATGCCAAAAAAAAAAATATATGCTCTCGGCCCAGCTTGGAGCTAGACATCAAAGGCTTGCAACGTGGTACAAGACATGGTCACCCTGCAAATCACTGGCAGATCTGGGCCTGGAGCCCCAATTTGCTGACTCTGGTGGAATGACCATTATCAGCTTTGATGAGCTATCAGTTATCTTACCCTATTCAAAAGTTAATTTTTAGAAGACAATGATAAAATCACATCAGAAACGAAAGGACAGGCAATGTTTGCTGTTCATTTGGGGGGTTCTTCTGGTCTACAGTGGTCTCCAATCCATCCTGTTGGGATCCCAAAGTCTGATTCCTTGATACACAGCAGTTACCATACCTCAAGAATTTACCATAGGCAGACACTGTTCCACCTATTATTCTGCATCATATCTACTCTGCACAATAGGTTTAGGGGAAGTTGAGACTCAGGTGGTATTACCTGCTCAAGGTCACTCAGCTAGTAAGCGGCAGAGGCTCACCTTGAACCTGGACTTGTTGGACTCCAAGATGCAGCTCTTAACCCCATGGTAGTCTCCTTTTAAATGTCTCTTTTATTCTGGCAATTCCCCTCCCCTGGAATAAACTGAACCAATCCTCCACTGCAAGACAGAAAGGGATTTGCCACCCACACAAGTCAAGAGAGACTAAGTGGGGAAGAGTGATGAGTGGAAGAGTTTCTGGCCAGGCGCTGGGAGCTCTAGAGTCCTGGTTCCCAAGTATGCTACCAATCAGTGTCATGTTCCAAGACTAAGCATTTGGCTTCTAGAAAGTCTTGGCTATGGATAAGGTTAGTTAGCATTGACTCAGTGCCAAATACTGATCCAAAAACTTTTGGCTCCCTGTTCTCTTAAAGATTAGAATTGAGAGTTGAGGGCCCAGTGGGTGAGGATGTGAAAAGTGTTCCAGGAAGGAGTGAGCCCTACTAATGGGAGACAGAGCCAGAACAAAGAGGGGAAACCAGCTGACTGCAACCTATGCGGTCACCTTCCCCGAGGGCCTCCACAAACTCTCTGTTGGTGTGCCTGTCCAAGGCCAAACTCCTCAGCCATCAGAAGGTGAAAGGGGAACCGGGGAGGAGGGTATAGGGAGAGGAAGTGGCTCTGGGCAGCTTTCTAGCCATCAGGTCTCCACCAGGCCGCAGCACAGAAGAATCTGTAGCACCATGGGAGGAAGGAGCAACAGGGTCATAGCCTGACAGACCCGAGTAACTGTGTGTCCTTGGGTAAGGTACTTAGCCCCTCCAAGCCTATTTCCTTATCTGTTAAATGGGTCTATTGAGCATCTTCTGTGTGCCAGTCAGGGACTCTTCTAGGCACTGGGGAATCAGCCAAGAACAAGACAGATAAGGCTCTTCTCCCTTTGGAATTTGCAATCTAATTGGGGAAGACTGACCGTAAACAAGTAGATAAATGAGTTAATTTTAGTTAGTGATAAGTACTGTGAAGAAAATTAGAGCACAGTCATGTGATGGAGTTACCAGGGCTGGCTACTTTAGAGTGGGGATAATCTCATGGGTTGTTGGGAGAATTAAGTACATTAACATAAGAAATGTGTTTGGCCCAGAGCCTGCCAGAGAATCATCGCTTAGTAAATAATTGGCATCATCACCGTCATCAGCATCATGATCATCATCTTCTTAGAACCCCCAAATGAAAGTAAAGCGGAGACTCTGCCTGAGGTTCTTAAACTAACATCCTCTCCAAGCCTCCTGTTTGTGAACCAGGTTCCACATCAAAAACAAGAGAGACAGTGTAATAACCCCTTGCCTTGACTTTCACATTCATTATCTCTTGGAGCCTCCCGACATATATGATGTGTTATTATCGCTACTTTACAGACCAGGAAATAGACAAAGGAAAGAGACGTTAGGTGACCTGTTCCAGGGGACCGGCTGAGGGAGTTACAAAGCCAGACTCCTGGAATCTAATTCCATGACTAGTCACTTTTCCACCAACCACTAGTTTCCAAGAAGGGATGTAGAAGAGAGGGGAAAAAACAATAAATCTGGGTGGCATCCATCCACCTAACCATCTATGCTTCATTTTAATAAATATTTATCAATATTTATTATACTATGTGCCAGGCTTTGTCCTAGGCGGGCAAGACAACAAGATCCCTACTGTCATAGAGGTTGCATTTTAGTGGCAGGCAAGACAGACATGACCACAAAAACAAATGGACAGGTACTATCAGGTGAAGAAAGCTATGAAGGAAAAGAAGCAGGAGGACTTCTGACCTGCCTAAACTTTGGGGAATGGCTAGATGTTGGCCGAGAAGAGGGGTGGAGGGGGAGAGGGGCGTGAAGATGGGTGGGGAGGATCTTGGACTTTCCAGGTGAAAGGCAAGACAAAGGCATAAGCCTGGGACAGCTCCCAGAGCTTGTCTGCCTACTGTGTGACAGATGTGAGCCAGGTTTTTTGCATATGTTGCCTTGTTTCAAGGAAGGCCAGCCCATTAAGAAGGAAACTCAAGTCTGAGATTTGATAATCCCTCACATTTGCATAGCATGTTATAGTTTTCAACATGCTTCTCATACATTTGTCATCACCTCTGATCCTGCAACGCCCCTGTAAGGTAGGGAGAGAAGGTATGACTATCCCCATTTGATAGCAGGATAGAATGAGCCACAGAGAAGGCCACTGGTTTGCCTAAGGCCACCCAGCTGGTATCTCATGGTGCCAGGCCTAGAACAGAGGTCTCTGTCTTCCATCATCAAGAAGCTTCACAAGGCTGCCTCCTCAGAAGCCTGGAGTGGTGAAGTGCCTAGAGTGGTGAAGTAGGGTTTCATCCCAAGTCCTTTCAGACCCTAATGCTCACTGCATTCTGGCTGAGCCACTTAAAACTCCCAGTGAGAGTAAGGGAATGTGTCTCAGCCATTAGTTGAGATTTTTTGGGTTCCAGTTAGGGTGCAAAGAGACTTTAGAAATCAAGTCTATCTCTTTTTTTTTAGTTTTGTTTGTTTTGGCTGCGTCACGCAGCTTATGGGCTCTTAGTTCCCCGACCAGGGATCGAGCACAGGCCCTCAGCATTGAAAGAGCTGAGTCCTAACCACTGGACCGCCAGAGAATTCCCTAGAAATCTAGTCTCTGGGAGCAGGTGTGACTTGCCTAAGGACACACAGCACAGAGCAGGATTGGGACTCAAAAGTCTCCTAGCTTCCTGTCCAGTACTCAGCTCAATCACTACCTTATCTCAAAGGCATTTCAATAATTCAGAGATGGAAAAGTAAGGCCTCTGACTCAATCTTACAGATGGGGGAAGAAAACTCACCACCAAGGGGGCAGCCTCAAACCCCACCAAAGGAGGTGCCTGACACAGGACAGATCCAGTGATCTGGGCCCCACTTCCCTCCAGCCTGAGGAGGAAGAGTTCCAGGGGCTGCCTGAGCTGGGTGTTGACACCCAGGTACACCCAATGACTTGTCAAACTCTGTTGTGAGCCACCCAGCCTCATCAGCAGTGATCAATCACATTCACTAATTAACCACAGGGAGGCCCTGCCACAGCTGCTCATGGAGGAATCATTTTTCAGTCATCCCCATGGAAGGTGTTCCCTGGGCATGACAGGAGCGCTCCGGGGTTGTTGTGCTTGACAGTGGCCCATCTGGTTTCTGGATGCACAGGTTGTGAAATGTGCCTTATCACATGCTGGGGCTCACTTGGGGGCCTCAGTTGGGAAATGGCAGCGCCTAGGGCATGGCTCTATAATGACTCCAGTTTGAATGAGGCAGTGTGAACTAATAGTTACAGGGTGGGCCCCAGAGCTATGCTGATCTGGGTTCCAGTTTCAGCTCTGCTATTACTAGCTGTGTGACTTTATGCAACTTGACCTCTCTGTGCCTCAATTTTCTGACCCGTAAAAAAATGGGGGAAGATGAGAGCACTAACCTCACAGAGTTATTATGATAGCTATTGTTCACTGAGGGCTTACTAAGTGCCAGGTGCTGGCCCAACAATTTCTAGTCATCATTTTGTTTAATCTTGAGAACTTTGTGAAGTATTACTGTTAGAAAATGCAATGGGATAATGGAGGCAAAGTGATGAGCACAATGCCAGCACATAATAACGTGAACTATTACTACTAATACTCACTTTGTGGGGTAGCCCCCAGAAAATTGCATGACAACTCACAGCCTCACTTTCTCCTTCTACTAGTGGCAGAAGGAGACCTGATGCTTGGAGATTCCCAGATAAAGAAGGGCAAGCATTGCCAGCTTCATCATCTGGATCCAGGTGGGCAAGTTAACTGAGAGCCGTCAGGCTCCAGCCAAAGCCTCTAGCTGCATGTAAATTAATCATATGCCATTTTCTAATTATACCAGAAACTCACTTTCTCCCCTTTGAAAATTCCTTCCTCGATGGGAATTTTTCTTTCATGCTATATTCTCCTCTTGGTTTCCTGTCCAATTTTCCTATTTTTTTCCTCTATTGTTCAATTGAGATGTGAAAGAAGTTGCAATCTACCTCTAGACCCAGGGCACCACATCCTTTCATTCATTCATTCACTCCGCTGAATAGGCCCTGTGCTGGGTACTGGGACACAAAGGTAAATATCATGCTGTCCCCACCCTCAAAAGTTCCCAATTCTTGCTGACCTCCTAGGAAGGCCCAGTGAAATAACATCAAATATTTGTGAGAGAATTTCCCTTCAAGACTTTCACTAGATCAGTTGCTCTGACCTTTTTAAGGAGGCAAAAGGAATAGAAGAAGGGGGCAGCCAGCCAGGATTATTTGCTCCATTTTACAGATGGAAAAGCTGAGTTCCAGAAAGGGGAGGGAAGACAAGGGAAGGAAAGGAGCTAAGTTATTTTATGTGTCAGGCCTTGTGCCTTTTCGTTCTCATACATGCCGTGAGGTGGGTGTTATCACCATTTTACATATGCAGAAACTGACACTTACAGAGCTCAGAGAGCTCACTTACAGAGTTAAGGAGCTCATCCAAAAGTCACCCAGTCTGTACATGGCAGAGCTGGGCTCAAACACAGGTGTGACCCCATAGCAAAGCTCTCAGCCTGCTGACTCAGCTACTACACTGTAGGTCAGCGGTGGATCTGGGAATCTCCTGCCTTCCAATCCTCTGGCAGGTCTTCTAGGCCGATGTTTCTTAAATTTGAACATGCATCAGAATCACCTGGAGGGCCTGTTAAAACACATATTGCTGAACCCCAGCCCCAGAGTTTCTGATTCAGTAGGTCTGGGGTGGGGCTGAGAATTTGCATTTCTAAGGAGTTCCCGGGTAATGATGCTGAGGATGCTGGTCCAAGGACCACACTTCGAGAACACCGTTTTTTCTTTAATTAGGGGAACCAACAATTCTCTCTTTTAAAAATAATGACTCTCTTTCCTTCCTTGCCTCATTTCAAAAGTAACACAGATTTGTAAAACACAATATATAAAATATGGAACATATAGAAAAATTAGAAGCAGAGGCTAGAATTCACCTGCATTCCTCTGCTCAGAAATAAGTACTGTCAGCAGTCTGGCATATCTCCTAGTCTTTTTTCAACATCTGTGCTGGTAGGAAGCAGGGTGTAGCAGATTGGTGTGGGCATCCTTTTGGCCCCTGGTAAGATCTCAGCTCTTCAGCGAGGTGCTGGGAAGATATTGCCTGGGGCAAGCTGAAATCCCCTCATCCTTATATTTATACTCCCATCCTTCAGTGGATTGCTGGGAGGGTTACAGGAGGTGATGTATTTATCAAGTACCGGACACTGTGTCCGATGTGGAGTCAGCGCTCAAGCAAAGGCTTGGCTGTTATTTTTGTTTTAACCGAAGGGCGCTTCGGGTATGTTACTTGTGTTTTCAGCCCTGCGGCCCTTCCTCCCCCTCCTCCTCCTCTTTGTGGAGCCCTGAAGACCCTCTTGGCTCCAGGCACCGACCGGTCCTCCTGGGCGAGGGTAGCGGGCCGAGTGGCAGGGACCGCCGCCGTTTGGGTCGTCGAGGGGCCTCTCGGACTGTGGGTCCAGTCCGCCTGTTCTACAGCCCGGCCTTAACGAGGATTTTTAACTTTTCATTCACCAGCAGCGTAGCTCCGACTTTTAATAACACACCTCGTGCACGACAAAAATTTGCTCCTGGCAATCGTGGTTTCGACCACAAAACCACAGCGGGAGGCGTTCCTAGTTAACTCTTTCAGCGCTGCAGGCAGTCTGCAGCTCAGCGCTCCGGGAGCTTGGGTGGAGCGGTGGATGGGTCGGGTGCCCCTCCCTCCCTCCGCTTCGGCTCTCCAAGATTTCGGGGAGGAAGAGGATTCCAGACGGCGGCTGGGGGCCCAGACTGCGGCCCGAGCGGGGCTGCAGAGGGGAATACTGGCGCGCCTCGCTCACTTCCCTCTCTCTCCTCCATTCGATAGATCTACTACGTGCTGATCACTTAATCTTAATTCCCTCACATCCTCGACGGGCTGGACGGGACAGCGCGGGCCGGCCGGGCACCCAGTAGGCCCTCGCGCACTCTAAAGATGGGACTCCAAACATGGCGGCCGGCCTAGGACCCGTCGCCCGCTCTGGAAGCTCTTTTCCCGCGAGAAGTGGGCGTCCGGCAGCGACTTCCTGCGCCCTCGCCGCCCCAGGATCCCTTGCGACCGGCTCTAGCCCCCGAGGCGCCGAGAACAGCGGGATGGAGGCACCGTAGGTTTGCGGAGTCCTGGAGGCTGGCAGATGCTCCCAGCCCGACCACATAAAAGTCCCGGGCGCTCCACCCGCCAGCTGCCTCGAGCTGGCTTTTAACTCCACCACCTTGGCCTCCATGCTCTTCAAGCGCCGGCCTTCGAAGTGGCCTAGTAATAGGGCTCACGTTTATGGAGCTTCTCCTCCGGGCCGGCTAGCCTACATACGGGAGCTCACTGTTTCCCTGACCAGGTGGGTGTTTATAGTCCTTATTGGACAGAGGAGGAAACTGAGGGTCAGGGAGGAGAAGCAGATTCACCAGGATCCTGAAGTTGCTAAGTGGCAGAATTTAGAGTCATGTGCAAGTCCGGCTTTTCCTACTACACCGAGGCCCAGCAAGAGGTGGTCATTCTGTCGGGATCAGAATGGATGGTAGGACCAGTCCTGTTAACTCTGCACGTTTGGGGGGGAATGCAGCAGCAGCAGGAGCTCAAAACTTGCAAGCCAAGCAGCGGATTCCACCCCTCAACCCCCCTTATCAGTAAAGGCACTTGAGCCCCCAGGCACTGAGACGCTGTCATTGTAATCCTTAGTGGTGACTTCAGAGTGCCAGCAATTACACAGCAGGCACAGGTTCCCCTCACCCCACCCCAACCGGAGAAGCCTCTACTGTCAGGAGTTCTGACTTCAAACTCAAATCATTAAGGAGGAGAAATGCAGGAAACCTTTTTGTTCAAGTAACCCAGCTTCAGGACATCTACCCCCTAAGGGGCACCAATGAATACATTTCTGTCCGCAGCCTCTGCTGTTTCAACCAACAGATCTGACTGGGACGGAGACACATCAGAAGATGTTTTTTGTTTTCAAAGTACGGAAAAATAGAAAGCAAGAGGTTCAGAAATGCTCATTGATTGGTTATTTCTGTGTGAAGTAACAAGGCTATTTTAGATTGCTCCTTACCAGCCTTTAAGTCAATTGCTTGTCTAAAGTTACTGGATACCCCAACAGCTCCATTAAGTGGGTCCCAATATGGCCACAATTTACAGATGAGGAAACTGACATTCAGACAGGTGAAGTGACTTGGCCAAGGTCACACAGCTAATTAGTGGCAGCTGGAACTTGAACCCAGGTGTTGGCTCCACTGCCCCTGTTCTTATCCTAGTTGTTAACATGTTATCAGCCCCAGGGAGCCCATTCAAGAGAAATTCGATGCCCAGTTATTGTACCATGAACATAGTTAGCTAACCCCAGAGAATCCAAGAGCTGACTGGTATCATGGAAACTTGTCTGCAGTCAGGACCCACCAACTGCTCTACTCTCAGGTCTTCAAGTTCTTAAAACAGTCTATTAAGGAGTAGCTAGAAAAAAAGATTGTTCAATCCTTGACTCTGCCTACTCACCTCTGAGGGTGGCAGGAAGAGGATAGTCTGTATTTTAGAAGCCTGGCTTCTGCCAGCTTCCCAAACCCAGGCTACAGCAGCCCAGAATCCCAGCCTCATCCCACCTTCTCTGAGGTCTGGACCCCAAGCCAGGGGTCCATGGTGAAAGTCATCATCAGCCAGCAGGGATTCTAAATCCCAGATATGGGCAGGAAGGCACCTGTGTCCTGTCAGGCAATAGAGATGACCTCACTGAAAACCACATCTCAGCCTCCTCAGCCTTAGAACCGCCTCTGAATGCAATCAACCACATTTTATTGAATGCATCTTCAGACTTTGGCTCTGTGCTAAGCATTTTACAGCCTTTATCACACTTAATTCTCTCAAGAATCCTACAAAACATTCTTGTACCCATTTTCTAGATGAGGAAAGTGAAGCGCAGGTCAGTTGAATGACTTGCCCAAATCAAGATCTCACAGCCCATGAGGAATGGAGCCTGGATTTGAACCTAGGTCAAGCTGACTAAAGAGTGCACATGTTTAACCAGCAACTTCACCTTCCCACTTGGGACTGTTCCAACCCAACAAACAAGTCCCTTTAGAGAAACCCAACTCTCTGCCTAAGACAGTTCTTAGAACCACCTCAAAGAAGTTCCTTTTGGCAAGAAGATAGAAAGCCTAGATGGGATTGGAGCTGTCTCTGATTTCCAAGGCCCCCTTCACAGTATCAGAAAGTGGTGCTGAAAGCCTTCACAGTTTCAGTCCTGTGTTTCCCTACCTGGCTCGAAACTGCTCAGCAGAGAGAGAAAGGAAAAAAAAAAATATTTTCCCAGGGAAACACTCAGCTCTAGCTTGAGACGGGGCTTGCCGCAGCACGCCAAGATGAGATCGTCAGCCCATTCATTTACCCTTACAAATTGCTCTGTGAATCTTGGCGCCAGCCTCCCTGCTCTTTCCCCTTCTAGAAACCCCATCCAGCCTCCATGCTCACAGCGCGCCAGGCATCCACCGGTGTTTACTCACTCAAGTTCATTCGACATCTTCCTGCTCCCAGGCTCCCAGGCTTGACGGATGGATCGGCACCGGGCACCGAGGCTCTGCTGACCGCTCGTCTCTAATTCTTGCCTGACACAGACATTCCCTGCCCAGGGAAGTGTTTGATTTATGTTGAGGTTTCAGTGTCGGGATTATGCTGACAGGTAGGTTCCCGGCAGATCTGGCGCTGATTGGCTACAGGTACAGGTGCCGGCGACAGCAGGTATACCTCAACAGGTGCAGCTGTTAACTCTTGGCCTGCCGAGCTGGGGGCGGAGCCATGGGTGGAGCTGGCCAATTCCTTCCTTGGTGAGGGGGTGGGGGGTGGAGATTAAGGAGGAGGGAGGAGAAAAAAATGTTGGAGAGAAGATAGCCAGAGGAAAATTACAGGGACAAACAGATACTTGGCTGCAGGAAATCTCGATTCCTCTTTCTAGTTAGTGTTGTGGATGCCCCGGAACATCCCCCCACCCCCGCTAGTTCCTTGGGCCCCTCCGCTACCCAGCATCAACTACTTCACAGCCACCGGGGAGTTCTCAAAGGAGCGAGCAGATCTTCCCCTGTGGGTCTCTGTAGAAGTTCCCTTTCTTATTCCTAGAGCTTCCCTTTAAGATAACGACATCTTATTTCTGAATAGTCTTCTACAGTTATTCGGGTGATTTCTTTTGACTTTCACAGTGACCCACTGTGGTAGCTGTTATTATCACGCTCTCTTCCTCCCCAATACACACACTTCACAGGTAAGGAAACGGAAGCCAGAGAGGTAACGTGACTTGCCCAAGGGCATGAGCTAGTGAGTGTCAGAGCCCAGATCTGAATCTTCAGTCATCCCACTGCAAATTTGGCTTTCCCTTTGAGCTGAAGTCAGTGGCCACAATTCAGCAGACATTTATTGAGCACCTGTGGTGTGCCAGGCCCTACTCTACTCTGAGGTGACAGAGGCCAAAAAGACAGGGTCACTGCTCTTAGAGGAGTTTATAGTCGGGGGAGGGGGGTTGGTGGCAGGGGGGTGGGGCAGTAGGGTGGGAGGCAGCCTGTTATTTGGTGTGATACAGATCTGAATGAGGGGTGAGCAAACCACATACCTCCGGCCAGCACAGAAGGGATGGAAAAGACGAAGTCGGTCACCTCCAAAGCCTTAGCTCGCCAGTCATTTCACAAACTCTAATAAGTGCTTCGTTCTGTGTTGGAAACGCAGGAGAAATCAAATGCCCGTTAGACTAAGTAATTGTGGAATAATTGCCATGAGCTGTCTCCTGTAAAAAACAAGGTTGGTAAACCCAGAAGATCCACAAACACAAACAGGAGAATGCTAGAGCTTTTTCTTAGAGCTTCCACCAGGATTAATTTGAAATTGAATCTAAGCCAATCTTGGTATCTTTTGTTTCTCCACTCTCTCTTTCTGTTCTCCCCCCACCACCCCCCTTTTGGCAAATTATCTCTTTGCTCTGTGTTCCTGGGAGCCTCACCTTGGCCCACTCCTTCCTCTCTCAGGGAAAGGCGGGGTTTCAGCTACTCCTGCCAATTTGATGGAGGTTTTCAAGGTAAAGTAAGGATCCAGAGGAACTCCCTTGGGGTGCAGTCAGGCCTATGGAAAGGGGGTACCGGGTTTGAGAACTGTCAGAGGTTGGTTTCTCACTGGAGGCTGTGTTGGGGATAGCCAAGGGGGTCCTGACAAATAATAGTAAATAATAATAATAATTGCTAATGCAGCCACGTCCTCAGAGCAGGCCTCTCCTGCCACCCTTGTTAAAGTAGACCTTCAGTCACTGTATCCCACCACTTAATTTTGGTTCTCTGCAAATCCCTTATGACTTTTGGACATGTTTCTAATTGTTTATTGTCTTTCTCCCCTTCTTCTAGAGTGTGAACTCCATAAGAGCAGAGACCTTATCTGTCTTGTTCACTGTTGTATCTTCAGCGCCTTCCACAGTGTCTGGCACGTGGTGGGCGCTCAGTGTACCGTGTGCGTCAGGCATTGTGCTAAGCCTTTGCGTACATTGTCTCATCTAATCCTTACAACCACCCTATGCGATGGGCACTTCTGTTATGCTTGTTTTAGAGATGAGGAAACTGAGGTACGAAGTGATTAAATAAGTTACTTAAGCTGCAGGGCCTGGGAGTGGTCGAGCTAGAGCTGGGATCTGATGTGATAGCAGAGCCTGGGTACCCAAGCACTCGACACGGGTTATTGGTGGCAGGAGGGCCATTTGGTGCCAGTTGTAACTGCAAAGCTTACTGTAGCCCAAAGGATGGCACACTTGTCTGTGTACCTGTCCGCCCACCTCCTGAAAGGCTGTGGAGTTTCTGTCAGCTGTGTTGCAACTCACAGGTAAAGGGCCGTGCGGGTGACTCATGCTGGCTGGGCTCAGGTGGAGGCTGGGATTCCAGGCAGCGTGTCTGTGCTCGCTGGGCTCTTTAAAATGGGTCCTTTCCCTCTACCTCTGGATCTTGCGTCTTTAATCACCCGCACCCATCTGCAGAGATCAGCAGAGGCCCAAATCATGGGGCAGAGGGTTTCTATGTCTCCACACATGGAAGGCTCCAGAAGGCACCCTGGATGAGATGGAGGGACTAGTGGTCTGGGATAGGTAGGCAGGGTACCATGAGCCAGTTTATAAGGTCACCAGACCCCTCCAGCAGGAGCTAAGCCTCCCAATAAGGAGGTACTGGCTGTTGTAGGCCTTCGTTGAAAGCCGCCAAGGTTTTAGACACTACCCAGGCTTTGCTCCCGCTCTTGCCCCCCTCCTTCTCCTCTGTAGCATGGGCGTGGCCAGGGCTTGGCTGGGCTGCCGTCTCTTCCCCTTCTCAGATTGGCCCAGTTCTTGGTTTCTTGGCAGAGGAGATTGAAAACAGAGACTATCCAATCATATGTGACATAATAATTATATTCACAATAATAGTAAATAATGATGGCTGCTATTTATTTCATGTTTGTATTTTGCAAACACAGTGCTAAGAGTTACCTGTGTCATCCGATAGTATTGCTCTGAGACTGGCAGACCTGGGTTGAAATCCCAGCCCAGCCACTTACTGGCTGTGTGATGTCGGGCAAGTGACTTAAGCTTTCTGAGCCTGTTTCCTCACCTGTAAATGGTTATAAAAATAGTATCCCCCTCATAGGCTTATTGTGAGAGTTAAATGAGATGATGTATGTGAAGTGCCTTGTGCAGCGCCTGGCACAGAGCACTCAGTAATTGTTAGGAAAGCTTTTTTTCCCTCATTTAATTCTCATTTAAACCCAGTGAGGAAGCTGTTACCTCACTTCACAGGCAGAGGGACTGAGACTCAGAGGGGTTAAATGATTTGGCAAAAGGCAAAAGCTAATTAAGTGAAAGAGTTGAGATTTGAACCCACATCTTTCTGCCTCCACTCTTGTAGAACTAGACTAAGTTAGGAATTATCCTGGGTTCAAGTTCTGCCCAACCACTGGCCGCTTGCCAGCTGTGTGACTGGGTAAATCTCTTTTCTCAGAGCCTTGGTTTCCCTCTCTGTAAGACAAGATTAGTGAATCACTGTAAGGGCAGAGGTACATATTGTCACCTAGGTTTTCATTTCTAGATTACTTCTGGAAAAGAAATATTCCACCTCCAGACATCGTGATCTGCCCCCCTGGAGGATGGCACAGTCCTTCATTCCTCCCTCTGCTTTCCAGGGTCATGACTGCCCGTGAGCCACTGTTCCAAAAGAGTGTGACATTCTTGGCATGTTGGGGAGGAGTAAAGGTTAGGACCATGAGTTAAGTGAGTGCTGAGAGCCAGGGCTGCTTTGTACATCTGTGAAGGTTGTGCACTGCACAGTCACAGGGCTGTTTACAGCAGGAGACCTGCATTATTGGGCACGATGGTCCTGCTAACAGCCCTTCCTTTTCTAACACATTAAAACTTCATGGTTGGGCTTCCCTGGTGGCGCAGTGGTTGAGAATCCGCCTGCCAATGCAGGGGACGCGGGTTCGAGCCCTGGTCTGGGAAGATCCCACATGCCGCGGAGCAACTAAGCCCGTGCGCCAAAGCTACTGAGCCTGCGCTCTAGAGCCCACAAGCCACAACTGCTGAAGTCCGCACGCCTAGAGCCCAGGCTCCACAAGAGAAGCCACTGCAATGAGAAGCCCACACACCGCTATGAAGAGTAGTCCCCGCTCGCCACAACTAGAGAAAAGCCCGCACGCAGCAACGAAGACCCAACGCAGCCAAAGATAAATAAATAAATAAATAAATTTATTTTAAAAAAAACACTTCTTGATTATCCCAAACTTAATGAAAATTTGTTGGCCTATATAAAAATATAGAAAGGACAAATAACCAAATGTCAACAGTGCTTCTCTGTGGGTGCCGAAATGACAGGATTTTAATTGTTTCCCTATCTCCCCTCTCTCACCAAATTTTCTGCATTGATGGTGCTTTTGTAATTAGAAATTCTAAACAAAGCCCCAGTGTAAATGTCACTAAACCAAAATAAATGCCCTTCGACTAAATGGTCATCATGTCCCTATTCTTCCTTGAGTAAAGATGGAGATAAAGATAGTAAAAATTCAGTCCTTGCCCAGAGCTTCCCTGTGAGGTCCATGGATAGAGATTGGGGGGCTGTCCAACCTGCAGGCTCTAGGCAGTGAGCTCAGGAATCAGATCGGATCTTAATTAGAATTATTGTCATTTACTGAGCACTTACTCTATGATACTGTCTTTAGATGCTTTATCTCACTCCTCCCTGCATTATGGGATGGCATAATTCATCCCAGACAGAGATTGGCAAACTCCTGGAGACTGGCCAGGTTACTGAAGGAGTAACTCTGGAGTCAACTGCCCGAGACCTTGGACAAGCAACTCCACCTCCTCATTACCCACGTTTCCTCCTCAGTGAAATGATCACTGTGAGGGTTAAAGGAGATAACCCAGTGTCCTTAGTACGTGCCAGGCACAGTCCAGGAGCTTTATTGCATATCATGTAATTCTCTTGAGTCCTATGGAGTCGTTGTCATAATTATCCCCATCTTACAGAAGAGGAACAGACTCAGAGAGGTGAGGTAACTCATATAAGGTCACTTGGCTATCTACTTAGTAACAGAGGTAGGATCAAAGCAACCTCTACCTGACCCCAAAGCCATGGAAACAGTCCTTTCAACCTCCTGAGTTCCTTTTTGGAACAAAGCCTAGTATGGATGGATGGATGGACGGATGGAAGGAAGGAAGGAAAGAGGGACGGAGGGAAGAAAGATAGGTCGGTTGATAACACTTGCAAGATGGGAAGGATTTGTTAGCTTCTGGACTGCAGAAACTCTACAAGGAAAAATAAATCTCACATGGCACCTGTCCCAGGTCTCAACAAGTGTTCAATAAATATTTGTTGAATAAATGAAAAATGAGTGAATGTGTATAATTTACACAAGATCATTGACATTCTGGGCAAATCAGCTGTGTGGCCTTCTACCCCCACCCCACAGGGAAGACCTCCAAAGTTTGAATCCCTGCCCTCCCTTTTATTAGCATATACCTTTGGGCCAGTGACTCAATTCTGTAAATTTCAGTGTCCCCATCATCCCTCAGTGGGGTTGACCTGAGGATTAAATAAGATCTCAATGTAGAGCCAATGGCAAGGAGTAGGTAGCTGGTATTATAGGTGAGCACCCAGCTTAGGAAGGGGTCCCCAGCCACCACCTATTTCTAGCCTCAATACACAGCTTAGTTCACAGCACTCAGCACTCAACCTCCCTTAGAAACAGCCCCTTCTATGTGTAAAGCTCTTTTCCGTTTACAAAGTGTTTTCCTATGCTTTATCTCCTCTGATAAGGCCACAGAGAGGTGGGGGCAGAATGTATTACTGGCCCCATTTGATACATAAACTGAGGTTCAGAGAAAGCACCCCTATTTAAGCAAAGGAGTTTGGATTGGAACCTCAAATTTGGGATAAAGCGTTACCATAGACACCATTATGGATCCTGTGGGTCCCGTAAGTACCATCCTGGATGTTCACCTAAAGGTCTGTTTCATCCTAATATTCTTCTCTACCCTGTCCCTGGACTTTCGTGGAGGGATAGGCCACACACCAGACATGGAGAATATAGTCCTGATTTGAAGGCATGGAAGGACCTGGAAGTTGTGCTCATGAAGAGTCAGGACAAGGAGTGGGCAGCCTCCAGGCCCTTTTACACTCTGTACTTTAGATTTTTATCACAGTTATGCCAATAACATGACCTACATTCCTTCTAGAGGCATGGAAGGACATGAGGAATCACGGGGTCTCAAGTCATCCTGAAAGCTCCCCTTAAAAAAACCAAGAGAAAGTCTGAAAACCCTGGAAACAAGCAAACAAGTAGGATTTGTTTGTTTTTTCCACTTTTCAAGTTGATAAAGATGAAAGAAAAGATGCTGAACGCTGGTGTTGGCAAGGGTGAGAGAAAACAGGCTCTCTCCTTGCTAGAGTGAGTGTGAATCAGTCCAAACTTTGGCTTTAGATTTTAGCCCATCCTTTGATCTAACAGTTTCACTCATAGGAATTTAGCCTAAGCAAATAATCTGTGTGCAAAGAGTTATCTGCAAGGATATGCATCAGAGCATTGTTACAATCCTGAAAAATCAGAATTAATATAAATACCCTTCAACAGAGACTCAGTGAAGTAAATTAAGATACTTGAATTGTAGTTGGATACTGAGTCATGGTTCAAAAGGATGCTACAGAAGGCCCCTTAGCACCATGGAAATTACTTCCTACACTTACAGCACAATTGTTAGCATTTTTGAGTCTTTGCTGTGTGCAAGGCACCGGGCTCAGTTGTTTAATCTCATTTAATCCTCAAGACAACGCTGTGAAGTAAGTACTATTATCCTTATTTTACAGATGAGGAAAGTGAGGCCTAGGAGTGAAGTGACTTACCCAAGGTCATTTCCAGGGAGTCTCGGAGCTGGTCTTGAACCTGGGTCTGATTCCCTACTTTAAGTCTTTCACTTACTCTACCTTTAGTAAATTAATCCATTCCTATTTTTAAAATCCATTTACATGAATAGAGAAAGAAGAGGAAAGATACACACCAGAGAGTATCATGGGTGATAGGCTCAGGGGTGATTTATAGCTTATTCTTTTTGCTTATCTGTCGACATTATTTCTTCCGTTAATAGAGAAAAAAAAGAAACTATTTACAGTTATTAAAGAGTAATAAATCAGAGAAGGCTTATCCCTGAGCTGAGAAGGAAGAAGCGGCCAGAGTGCTGTCTGGAGATTCTTTCTCCGTTGCCAGCAACCAGACAGAACAGGAGGCAGCTAGAGAGAGGAGTGCCAGGAAGAATGTAGCCTCAATCGTGGAAGGAGAAGACCCACTGGAAAGAACAGAACCCAGCTGGCTCAGCCCCTGAGGTCCACTCTTTCCAGGGACCTGGCCTCGGGCCCTAGTAGCCCACCTGCTACTGTGGGCCATCATCAGCCTGCATCGGAAAAGGGCCATTAAACAAGATACTGCCCACTTCCAAATAAGAGAGGTTCGCTGAGAAACACCTGTTAATCCCTACCACCCTGGCAACAAGGCTAAAAATGTATTTCCCCCTCTCTTTCATCTATCTGAAGGGGTCAAACTGGGGACTTGGGGATTCAGATGAGGATTTCCTTGAGGAACTACAGAGGAAAAATGTCCAAGGCCTGGCTTGGACAGAGGGGGTCCTGGTACCCCAGTGCTGAATGGAAGAAGTTAGTGTCCGGGGTCAGGGCTGCCTTCCTAGGTTAGAGTGAGGTGGGGTTGGGTGGGGCGGATGGGCCGGGTGTGGCCTGCTTCAGGCTCAGGGAGGTTCAAATAGGCACAATTAACCCATGAGGTCCCTTCCTTTTCCTTAAGGGTTTTCCTTCCAAGGCTGCCTCTGGTGTTTGTTTAGATCTGATCTCACTGGAGGGGGATGTGGTAGGAGGGGAAGGGATTTGCTAGGGCCTTCTGAGCTCAGTACCTTCTGGAGAAGGCAGAGGCCATGTGGTCAGAGGTTAAGTGCTTGACCTTGGACCTTGGACGTTCAGGGGAGGGTTTTTCTGAATCCACGGCTGGCCTGCCCAGAAGAATTTTAAGTCCCTCAGTTTGCGGTAAGGTGGTCAAGCAGTGGGGAAGGGAAGGGGGAATGATTTAGAAACTGTGGCCTAGAGGGGCCTAAGAGCCATGTCTTACACCAGGATCAGGCCCCTTGGGCTCTTCCCTTGGGAAGGCGGTCACTCACAGGTCACCAGCCATTCACCGCCCCTCACTTGCCCCAACTCACCTTTCAGCCGGTGTTCTGGACAGGCTGCCCACGTTGCCTGGGCACGTGCCATGCTGTGGCCAGCTTTCCCTCCCAGACTGGGCTCATTTATTTGGCTCCATCTCCTCCCCCCTTGCATTCCCCGATTGCTCTGGAACCTCCTCCACTTCTTGACCCAGCTGTGTTCACACATTATTCATTTTTTTAATACTTATTAAAAAAAAGTATTCTTGGGCTTCCCTGGTGGCTCAGTGGTTGAGAATCTGCCTGTCAATGCAGGGGACACGGGTTCGAGCCCTGGTCTGGGAGGATCCCACATGCCGCGGAGCGACTAGGCCCGTGAGCCACAATTACTGAGCCTGCGCGTCTGGAGCCTGTGCTCTGCAACGAGAGGCCGCGATAGTGAGAGGTCTGCGCACCGCGATGAAGAGTGGCCCCCGCTTGCCGCAACTAGAGAAAGCCCGTGTGCCGCAACGAAGACCCAACGCAGCCAAAAATAAACAAATTAATTAATTAATTTAAAAGCCTTAAAAAAAAAAAAAAGTATTCTTTAATGAGTAGCTCTCATTTTTTTAATACTTAACAATGTGCCAGACTGTACTCAGCACGTTACCCACCCTGTTCCACTCAATCCTCACAAACGCCCGAAGGTTTAGGTACAGCCATCACCTCTGTCTTACAGGTGTGGAAACAGGCTTAGAGGCGAAGGAACCTCATCATGTCATGCGGCCCTAGAGTGACCAAGCTGGGAACTGAACTCAGGCTGTTTGGCTCAAAAGCTCAATTTCTGAACCACCACTTTCTGTTGCCTGAACAAGCAGTCATTCAGTCAATTTAGTGAGGACCTGCTCTGGTCAAGCATGTGTACCACAGGCTGCGGAGAGAAACGAATACTGTCTCTTTCTGCCCACAAGGAAGCCTGGTGGGTGAACCTTCATCAAATCCCTCTACTGGGGAAAACCTTTCCTCGTTTCTCTATCTACAACTGGAGTTTTGCTAAATCTTTTTTGCTGTCGAATTTCACGGATTCATGTGTGTTGGAGGATTCCACGAGAGTTCTCTAATCTCGCCCTCCAGGTGATGCAGGAGTCTGTACTGCAGAGCACCTGCCCCAGCACACACACACACACACACGCATGCACACGCACGCACGCACACACGCACAGACGGTAGAGCACATCTAGTTGAGAGCTTAGATTCTGGAGATGAACTACTTGAGTTCAAATCTTGACTCTACCATTTACTGCCTGTGTGACCTTGGGCAAGTCTTTGATCTCTTTGATCCTCAGTTTCTTCATCTTTAAAGTCACTCCTACCTTGTAGGGTTTTTTTTTTTTTTTTTTTGGTTGCCTTGGGTCTTCGTTGCTGTGCGCAGGCTTTCTCTAGTTGCAGCAAGCAGCGGCTACTCTTGGTTGCGGTGTGCGGGCTTCCAATTGCGGTGGCTTCTCTTTCTGTGGAGCACGGGCACTAGGCGCATGGGCTTCAGTAGTTGTGTCACGTGGGCTCAGTAGTTGTGGCTCACAGGCTCTAGAGCGCAGGCTCAGTAGTTGTGGCGCATGGGCTTAGTTGCTCCGTGGCATGTGGGATCTTCCCAGACCAGGGCTCGAACCCGTGTCCCCTGCACTGGCATGTGAATTCTTAACCACTGCGCCACCAGGGAAGTCCCTGTAGGGTTTTAAATGAGGTAACACATGCCAAACATTTACACCACTCTTGTACACACTAAGTCCTGATAAAGTGAGCTATTGTTGCTATCATTAGGGATGGGCCTATCTGGCCTCCCCAGTGAAACAGTGAGTTCCTCTCTTGCCTCTTCCTTTGCTGCTGCCACTCAGCCCAGGGCAGGTGTGCCTGGTGATGGAACTTAGTCACCAGGTTCCCCAGCCTCACAGGGGACGTGAGCATAAGTGTTCCCCTCTGCCCAGGAGCCTTTGAAATCTGAGTCACGGCTTGACAGCTCTCCCTAAAGAGAGATTTCCTTCAGCCTCAACCTACTCCCCTTTCACAATAAACTCAGTCATTAGTACCCTCCGAGGTCATGTGCAGATACCCACAGTTTTACCCATTGATGGGCCCTAGGGAAATCTCCATGGAGATAAGAGTCTTGATAGGCAGATGACAGTGACTTGACTCTCTAGCCAGTGGCTTTGGCTGTTTGTACATATTTCCAAACTACTAGTGGCCTCTGGATTGATGAGGCAATAGAGGGTCACAGTATTTCATTTGGACTAAGTGGCATCTCAGACACAGCCCTGTCTGGATGGGACAAGCTCGGGAGCTTATGTTTCACTCTCTTCCACTCTCCAGTCCCTGGGGGTTCCCGGAAGCCTATGAGGTGGCTTGGGGTGTTGAAAATTAAAGCTCTCAATTTAAAGACTTACTGTGCATTAGGTAGTTTAGTGTTCATGATGACAATCTCCAGGTCTCTAGAGCCCTAGACCCAGGTTCAAAACCTGGCTCAGCTTTTTGTTAGCTGGGACCCTGAACTTCATAACTTGTGTCTCGGAGTCTGTTTCCTCATCTGTAAAATGGGAATAATAATAGTATTTACTTCATAGGGTGGTTATGAGGATTAAATGCATGTGAAGCATTTAATATAGTGCCCAGCACATAGTTGTTATCAGTACTATTGTCTTGCAGTGGGGGAGACAGTGCTGGACCCAGAATCAAGAGACTGGGGTTTGAGTTCCATCTCTGCTGCTCATTGGCTGTGTTGACCTTAGGCAAGTTAACTCCCTTCTCTGAGCCACAGTTTCTTCAACTGTGAAATGAAAGTTTTGGGTTTGAAGGTCACTTGGGTTCTTTCTAGCTGTGTAAGATCTGTGAACTGTGACTTCGAAGGTACAAAAAAAAAAAGAAAAGAAAAGAAAAGAAAGGAAAAAATAATTAGTACCAGATGCCTTTATCTGCCAAGACTACATTTCACAAATCCCAGGACCTTTACACCATCTTCAAAAGCCACCCCATCCAGCAGCCTCTAGGCTGAAGCTTCTCGACCCAAGGAACTGTTAAAAAGACCCCAAGATGCTTTCTAGAGCCACAGCCAGGACTCCGTGTAGAAAGCAAAGCAAGCGTCACAATGAACTAGCCAGCCCCCAACATCATACCCTGGGATTTTACCCTTCTGTGCCTTGAACAAGCATCACCCTTCACTCTACCAGAATGGATTAGTTTATGACAAGGGAAGGATGTTTCCTCTGGAGCCTGGGAATGTTCTGATCTGTCGTAAAACAGGCCCCGCCAGGGAACTAGAACGCTTTCTTTTTGGTCTAGTGACCTCTGACCCTACCCCCCTTCTTGGCCCCCCAAGCAGTCTGAGCCACCCCCTGCAGGAGACAGATGCTGGGAATGGAGGAGGCGTTCAGCATCCCTAAGAACAAGAGTCCCTCCCCAGTGAGTCTCCGTTAGTGCAGAGTCCCACTGAGTTATTCTTATGCTCTGTTTGAACCCGCAGGGGGATGAGATGTGTGGGATTTGCAGAAAATGAAAAGCAATTGGTTTCAACTCGTTCTACCAGTTTTTACCCTCTATAGTAAAACATCACTTAACCATTTTAACGTAACAAATTTCCCTCTACAGAGACAGTGGGCCTAAGAGGAATTTATTGGTGGTAACTAACAAACAGAGGTATCTTTTATGAAGCCCTGAGTACCCAACAGCGTACCAGACATCTTATACCCATTATCTTACTTAAAAAAAATATTGGCTTCACTGTGGGGAAAAAATATTATTTTAATTTTTCAGGTGAGAAAACTGAGGTCCAGAGAAGTAAAGTGATTTGCTTAGAGTAAGTGGTGGTGCTGGGACTTGTGTTATTGCAGAACATCTGCTGCAGCCATGACTTCAGTGTGAAAACTTAAGTGAAGCTTTCTTGGTGAAGTCTGCCCAGGCAGAGATCTGCTCACCTTTTATGAAATCTCAGACTCTGTTTTCTGGAAGACCCACCTGATCATCTTTTAGTCCTTTGACAGCTCAGGGCTCCTCTGTCTGTGGGAAAGAGGCTGGTTCTAGGGATAGATATTGCGATGGGGGACGCTCTTTCCTGATCACTGTCATGTCCAATGGCCAGTAACCATGGACCCTTTCCTCCTGTCCAGCAAATGCAGGGTCCAGATGCAGCCAGTTTTGAAGATAAAGTTTCTGTAAGAATTCTGCAGTGTGGATGTCCTTTCCAGGCTCCAGTCTAGCCCTGAGCCAGTTCCTTCTCTAGCTGGAAGTTTCTGTCCTCTTCCTACTTCTGTGTAACTGCTAGGCCCAGCTCAAGCCCACTTCCTTTGCTCCTTTCCCTATGCCTTCCTGAGGAAGTAGCTCCCTCTTCTTCACAGCCATGGGCTCTACCCTGCTCTGGCTCAACCTTCCTGGGCAGTTTGCTCTGTAACTCTCCTGGACCCAAACTGCTTCTGAGTCCTCTCAAGTCATGTCAGGGAATCTTACAAATGCATTCTGGGAGACCCAAGAATGCCAAAGATGCTCCAGGCAGAAAAGGTTCTGGGATCGAAATACTTGGGAAAAGCTTCATACCAGATGCTCTTATTAGAAATTAACAATGTACAGCTATCAAGTCAAGTCTCTGAAAATTTCTGCAGTTAGGAATCCTGTTTTGTTTATTTTTTCAACCCAAGGTTTCCCAAACTGAGATGACCATGAAATCATCTCCCCCTGCCCCCATCTCCACCACATGCCTATAAAACCCATAGAACCAGTGATCTATTGTGAAACACACTTAGAGAAATGCTACCCCCAGCCCACCACCAAAGCAGAAAATTGACCTTCATATTTCTCTGGGCTAGTCTAACATGCAAAATAATCTAAGGTGATGTCTGCTCAGTAGGGTCTTTGAGAAATACATACTAAATGGGGATGAAGATTCTGCTAACAAGATTTGATGAGGATGCTACTTTCAGAAAAAGATCAGGGATTTTTCAGAATTTGGGAAGAGGAGGAGTAGAATTTGAAACAACCAGCAGACAGGGTTTACAACACTTATTCACTTCCTATTCCAAGGACCAGAGCCAGGGATGGAATGTACTGGAGAATAATCAAAGTCCAGAGCCCAGAATCAGATAAATACTTTTTGGGTGAATGAATGAATGATCAAATAATTGGTCTCCTGGCCTCCAGACTCTTCCTACTCCATTTTATGCTTCCTGCTGTGTATATATCGTCTCAAAACCCAGATCTCATCAGTCCACTTTTCTGTCCAGGAATACTGTGTGGCAACCTGCTTCCTTCATGATCAAGTCCACATGCCTTGACCTGGCATTTAAAACCCTGCAAAATAAAACTCCAACCTACCTTTTCATCCTTCTTTCTTACTACTTCCCATTGAGTACCCCTTATTCTAGTCACAGCACCTCCCTCAAAACACATTATGTTTGTCTTTCTCCCTTCCTGCCTTTTCTCAGGCTATTCTTTTTGCCTCAGATTCCCTCCCCTGCCCCCATTGATACTTATTCAATCCTAGCAACGAGGCTCAGTTCAGAACCCGCCACCCATGTTAAATGAAAGCCAGACACAAAAAGAGGACATTATAAATGATTCCATTTATACGAAGATCAAAAATAAGCAAAACTAATCTATTGTGGAAAACAACAATCAGAGCTGTGGTTGCCTTTGAGGAGTAGGATTGATTGGAAGGGATGCAAAGGGGCTTTTGAGGTATGGAAATACTCTATATCTTGACTCCAGTGGTGGTTATGAGTGTGTACATTTGTCAGAATTCATTGAATTGTACATTTAAGATTTGTGTATTTCCCTGTATTGTAAATTTAATCTAAAAATTAAAATCTTACCAGTTAGATCTCCCCGCCAAGAATGCACTCCTTTGTCTGTTATTCTCTCAAAGCACTCTGTCTATACTGGCAGCCCATCACTCAACATAGACAGCCTTCCATGAGAATTATTCATGGAAGACCCTCACACAGCAAGTATTTGACAAATGTTTGCGAGATTGGGTTGAGGCTAGATTCATAAAAATAAAGAACAACAAAAACGGCTATCATGGGCTTCCCTGGTGGTGCAGTGGTTGGGAGTCCGCCTGCCAATGCAGGGGACACGGGTTCGAGCCCTGGTCTGGGAAGATCCCACATGCTGAGGAGCAGCTAGGCCCGTGAGCCACAACTACTGAGCCTGCGTGTCTGGAGCCTGTGCTCCGCAACAAGAGAGGCCACGATAGTGAGAGGCCCGCGCACCGCGATGAAGAGTGGCCCCCGCTTGCCACAACTAGAGAAAGCCCTCACACAGAAACGAAGACCCAACACAGCCAAAATAAATAAATAAATAAATTAATTAATTAATTAAAAAAAACCGGCTATCATGTATTAAGCACCTACTGTGTGCCAAGCTGTGTGCTAAGTTCCTTACACATATATTTAATTACATATATATGCATGTGTTTACACAAGTATATATAGGTATACACACACGCACACACACACACACACACACAAAACCCCCATGAGATAAATTCAGAGTAGCCATTAAGTCTGAAAACAGAAAAACATGCATAACAAATGTGAATGGTTTAGCTGTGTTACATTATAATACAGGCAAATTAATAGTATCTTTGTTTCCAAGCTTTATGTGATCGTATGCGTGTGTGTGTGTGTGTGTGTGTGTGTATGTATTATTATTATGAGTCTCCATTGTACACCAAGAATACTGAGACCTAAGGTCACAGAAACGTGTCGTGCTGGAAATAGGATGCAAACCCAGGACTGCCTGATCTCAGAGCCATTTAGCTGGACTGTCTCCAAAGTGGCATCACATAAATCCAGGAGAAATGTGACATCTTTCTAGCCAAGAGACTTGAAAACAGCAGTTTCCCTGAAATTGAAAATGTGTGTGTGTGTGTGTTTTCCAGGAAATGTAAAGGCTTTGGGGGGCTCCCACAGCTCCAGGAAGTGGGTACTTAACAAGAGGAGGACTTGGGTTTATAACCCTAACTTTACCATTTATCAGCAGCACAACATGACCATGGGCAAGTTATTTAATATCACTCAGCCTGGGTTCTCCCACCTTCGAGACTGGTATAATAACAGTGCCTACCTCATAGCTTTTAAGGGAGGGTTCATTCAATGAGACAATGCATGTAAACCACTCAGAATGTGTGAGTTCTCAGTAAATGTTTGTTGAGCGTATTATTATTATCATTTTGTTATTTTTATTATGATTACAACTCCCTGCCTCCTCGTCCCCCTCCCCCAACAGTGCTTTGGCCTGCTCCCAACCCCTCCCTTCCTCAGAGGGTGGAAACACAGGCTATAGTCCTCTAAGAGCTGTTGTGACAGATACTTTCATCATAAACACATCACAGCAGCCAGTCAGCCCAAGAGGAAAAAAAGTCAGCTAACTCCCTGGTGGGGGTGACTCCAGGGGATCCCTAGCTGATCTGGGACAAAAAAAAAAACTTTCTTTTGTTTTTTAAGTATCTTTGCCACCTGCTTTGGGCTTCTCCTTGCCTACCTCATTCTGAAATGGATTGGTTGGAAGCCTTGCAATATGAAGAATGGGGCCACTATGACCTGAGTGCCCACCTTTGAATTGCTGGTGAAGTCCAGGCCTTGGAATTCAGGGGCTGATGGGAAGACTGGAACCCACCAGCTGGAACCTTGCCCTTTGGGATTCTGCCTGAGGGGCGCTGGCGGGGGATGAGTTTCCCCCATTACAGTTCTAAAGATCAGAACTTAGGGTTTTCTGCCCTCAGCCTGAAACAACCCTCTGGCAAGTGGAGGACTTGCCAGGGAAAAACCCTCTTGACAGGTCAAGCTTTTGGTTTCTTTGATTTGTAGAATTCAACAGGTCAGTGTTTTTTGAAATAAAATAATGATTTTTCTCATTTCAAAAGCAACCCTTGGTCTTTGAGAGGGGGAGAAAATGAAAATGCAGGTAAATATAATGAAGAAAAAAATTAAATTCTGATAATTTTCCATCCAAAGAGAACCACCATTGTTCTTTCCTACCCTTTATTCTGTTTAGAGGAAGACCATCGCCCCACAATTAAATGCACAGCCTCTCTGGCTGGACTCTAATCCTAGCTATATACCTGTGGGCTAGTCTCTTGAACTTTCTGAGCCTCATTTCCTCAATTGTAGAATGAAAATAAAAAGAGCATCTATGATATAAAAAAATGTTTAAAATTTTAAACAGAGCATCTATGTTATAGGGTTGAAACAATGCCTAAAAGTGACTCAACAAATGTTAGCTCTTAAAAAAAAAAAAAAAAAGTTAGCTCTTATTATAGCAAATGCATATTCTTCCAAAAAAAAAAAAAAGTGCCATCACACCATAGATACTGTTTGTAACCTGCTTTTTTACCCCCACTAGCCAACAATGTGAATCTCTTTCCAACATCAGATATTCCATGACGACCTTTATATGGAAGACTGACCTCATTTATGAGTCCCCCACTGATGGATATTTAGGTCATATCCAATATTTCATTATTATAAACAATGCTGTATGAAATTAACTATGGCTAAATCTTTGTGCCCAGCCATCATTATTTCCTTGGGGCCAATTTCAAGAAGTAGAATTGCAGGGGTTTTTAGGGTAGGCACAATTTTATGATTTTTTATGCCTGTTACCAAACTGCCCTCCAGAAAGTTTGCACCAAGTTCCTTCCCCATCAGCAAGGAATGAGAGTGGCTGTTTCCCTGTACCATCACCAACACTGGCTTTTATCATTTTTGTCCATCTATAAGCAATTATTCTTGAGCAAGGAGATTTCTTCTATCTGTCTGATTCAACTGGGAACTCCCAGAGGGCAGGGCAGGGAGGCAGTTCCTTCTATGTGTAGCTCCCATGCCTAGTACATGCTCTATTCATAATAAACACTCACGAAATATCTGAACTGAGTCTCAGAAGACAGAGTGACTTTAAGTGCCCTGAACAGCCAGTTCTCACTAATGCAAAACCTAACAACTAAGAATGGTACCTGGAGGAAATTCAGAGACTATGCACAGAGGAAGGCAAAGGCAGTTCCGGAAGCACTGCCCTGATATTCAGATATTAATCAGCCATGTGATAAGTTCTGAGATCAGCCTGGGCCGGGGCTCTGTATCTGCCAGCAGATTTGCATGTATAACTAGAGATCCACTCCAGTTTCAAATACTTAGGGGAGCTCTGAGCCAGGATACTCGGGTTTCACACTGTCACCATTTTGGCGGTGGCCCAGGACACATCACCTTATCCTTTGGGGCTTGGTGTCCTCATCTGCTCAATAGTGATTCCAACAGAGGTATTTTAACAATCATGGGATTCTGCCTTCCTCTCCCTTCCAACATTTATCGAGGATTTATTATGCTTCCCATCTGTGCTGGAGGCAGGTTGGCATGCGGATAAGGAAACAGACTCTGGAGCTGGGCATTGTGGGTTCAAAACCCTTGCTCTGAAGCATCCTCACTATATGAATTTGGACAATGGGACTAATGAGACCTGCCTTAGAGGGTTTGGTGGGAAGATTAATAAACTCATCCGTGCAAAGCACTTATGACAGTGCTTGGTACATAGTGAGTGCTAAGTGTCAGCAATGACTATTTCATTTAACACTTGCAGTATCACTGTGAGGTAACAATTATTTTCTCGATCTTTTTTTTTTTTGGCTATACCATGCAGCATGAGGGATCTTAGTTCTCCGACCAGGGATCGAAACCACGCCCCCTGCATTGGAAGCGCGGAGTCTTAACCACTGGACCGCCAGGGAAGTCCCTATTTTCTCCATCTTAAAGACGGGGAAATGAGGAGCAGAGAAGTTACACAGCTGTTAAGGATAAAGCCAGGACTGAGCTCACATCCATCTAACTCAGGACTTTTTGCAGAGCCCTAAAAAGTTAAAGCTGGAAAACACCTTCCAAATCATCTAATCCAGTTCTGACAAGGCCCAGAGAGTGGAAGGGACTTGCCCAGGGATACACAGCAAGGTAGTGACAGAGCAGGGCCTGGGCTCCAGCCTCGCAATGGCTGCTCAGGAGCCAGCCACCTGGTGCCCAGAGGAAAAAAGCCTCTCCCATTGCTGCCCTTGCTCCCAGGCGAGGAGAGGAGCCCAGGGGCTCGTGGGGACTTGAGCAACTCTGTGGGCCGGCACAGGCCAGATGCAAGGAGAAGCCGCTGTTGTCACTGGCCGCTCCAATTACTCCTTTTGTCCAATAATTGCAGTCCCGGCTCCCCTCCCAGGGGGGAGATCATTCACCACCTCCTGCCTGGACTTGCCCTCTCTGCAGCTCCCCTCGGTGCCAAGGCAGGGTGACTCCAAGAGTGACTGTTGCTGCTGCCTGGCCCACCCTGCTCCTCATTCAGGCTCACCACTGGGCAGGGGGCACTGAAGGGTGAGATCCTGGGGGGACAGGCCCCGCCCCCTCCTCAACAGCTCACACCTCCCCTGCCTTGGTCTTAGGCTCTCTTTTTAAAAAATGATATATTTTATTTAACCCAACATATTAAAAATAGTTTCAGTGTGTAGTCAGTATAAACAAAGTATTAATGAGGAAATCTTATATTCCTTTTTTTTGTACAAGTCTTTGAAATCTGGTATATATTTTATACTATAACACATCTCAATTTGGATGCTACATTTTCAAGGACTAATGGCCAAAAAGTGGAAAAACCTAGATGTCCACCAATTGGTGAATTAACAAAAGGTGGTATATTCATACAATGGAGTATTATTCAGCCTTAAAAAGGAATAAAGTACAACATGAGGAAACCTTGAAAACAGAGCCTAAGGGAAAGAAACCAGACACAAAAGACCATATATTGCATGATTCCATTTATATGAAATGTCCAGCATAGGCAAATACATAGAGACAGGAAGTAGATGATGGTTGCCAGGGGCTGGGAGTCGGGGGGATTGTGGAGTGACTGCTAATAGGTACAGGGTTTCTTTTGGGGGTGAAGAGATGTTCTAGAATTAGTGGTGATGGTTGCACAACCTTGTGAATGTATGAATAGCCATTGAGTTGTATACGTTCAAATAGTGAATTTAATGATATAGGAATTATATCTCAATTTTTAAAATTAATTATACAATATATTAAAAATAAAAATGTAGTCCTACCAAAGCAATAGTCTTTTTTTTTGTCTTTTTTTTCTTTTTTTCTTTTTTCTTTTGGAGTGTATTTGATTTACAATGTTGTGTTAGTTTCAAGTGTATAACAAAGTGATTTAGTTATACATATACATATATCTATTCTTTTGCAGATTCTTTTCCCGTATAGGTTATTACAGAGTATTGAGTAGAGTTCCCTGTGCTATACACTAGGTCCTTTTTGATTATCTATTTTATATATAGTAGTGTGTGTATGTTAATCCCAACCTTCTATTCTATCCTCCACCCTGCACCCTGCCACCTTTCCCCTTTGGTAACCATAAGTTTGTTTTCTAAGTCTGTGAGTCAGTTGCTGTTTTGTAAATAAGTTCATTTGTATCATTTTTTTATATTCCACATATAAGTGATATCATATGATATTTGTCTTTCTCTGTCTGAATAAAGTTGTCTTTAATAGGAAAATATTTTACACTGATTCGGTTTCCAAGTTTAAATGTAAATTAATTAAAAATTAAATAAAATTTAATATTCAGTTCTTCAGTAACAGTAGCCACATTTCAAGTCTCAATAGCCACATACGCCAGGGCTACCATACTGGACGGTGCAGCTCTGAGGTATTGCTGCTCCAGGTGACCACAGGAGGCTCTGAGTGGCATCCTTGGCCATCTCTGGCCTGGGTAAATCCCGAAGGGACCAGAGGCAGACGGGTATCAGGACACTGAGGTGAAAGAATGAAATTATAAAAGAATACACATTTTTTTCCCATCACAATGCAAAAACATATCAGTTTAATCATTCCTTTCCAATAACAACTCTGTCTTACAGGTGAGGAAATCCATAGAATGTCAAAACCAGAAGAAATCTTTGCGATAACCAATTTTAAAAAAATTTACATCAAGCACTCTTTGCAGTGTGCAGTTCTGTGGGTCTTGACAATGCATCACGCTGTGTGTCCTCCACCACAAACAAGATACAGAACAGTTCTGACACTCCCTAAGTTCCCTCGTGCTGCCAGGTATTGTTTTACGCTTTCATTTCTGCACCGCATGACAGCTTTCCTACTTCATCTCCCCAGCAGCCCTAGGTCATGGGCATTCAGCTCTCCTTTGCTCAGGACCGCTCAGGTCTCAGTGCCAGCACCGGGCTGTGAACCCAGATCCACCAGCTCCAAAGTTCACGTTCCTAACGACAGCTTTCCAAGATTCATCTATCGAGTGCCCACCGTGCACGTGGTATGCATTTGAATACTCTGTCTCCCCCAAGCCCTCCTCACACAAGTCTTCCTTGGGGTGAATATAATCTCCTGGGAGGTTGCCTCCCTCTGAAGCTTGCATCCTGTCATCTGAAACAGCAGCAGGGCAGCAGGCCCAAGGGAGCGCTGGGCCACTCGGAAGGCCCTCCTCACGGGCCGCGGTGCTTTGTGACCGTGAGTGGAAGGGAGGCTCTGGAGAACAGCTGAGGAGCAATGGCCCGCGGTAGCTGACTTCTGCCTGGAGGCTTTTTTCTCCCCTTCCCCTGGGAACTAGGATCTGGGGTTTCAAAATCAGTTTTCAAGCTTCCCTAGCCAAAAATGTTGTTTTACTCTCAAACGACCGGTTGTCATCTTCCCGATCTTCTAGATCTTTTTATAAGCCCTTCTCCTTCCTTAAAGTGACGTGATGTCAAGACTTTCCAGGCTTAACTTCAGGTGAGGGGGGAGGCAGGCCATTTTCGAGAAAGCTGAAGAGACCGCAACAGAAGCCTCTCTTTGAGGCCTCGCTTGTTCCTGGCTTCTGCAGAGGATACAGCCCCAGACAGACGGGAGAGAGAAGGCTGGTTCCACGCTCGAGGTTCTGGTTGCCTCAACCCAGGTTTAAACAGAAGATTGTTATAAACAAACCCCCTCTGAGAACGGAACAGTAGTTCTAATCCCTGGCCTTTCAGGAGAAAGCAGAGGCTGGGGAAACTAAACATTTTAGGGCTGTGGAAAGACAGCCGCTCCCACCCCTGCGTACTTCGGTGACAGCTCTCATTATGGGGAGAAGCCAGGGCTAGGGGAAAAAATGTGCTACAGAGTCAAACACAAATGATGAACGATAATTTCTCATCAGCTTCAACCCCCTGGGCTTGGGGGGAGGTGGGCCTGAATTGAGGAATGAGGGATAAAAGTGGAAATTAGCTACTGACATCTAGATTTTTTGTCTGCGTTGGAGAGACAGTTTAAGCTAAGCCTGGGTTTGATTAACCATGGATATCCTGGGGGTTGTGGGTTTCTCTTTTTTTAAGAAAATTTCTAATGATATATGTTTGTTGGAGAAATTTTTCAAAATCGCCAAAGGCAATAAATAACTAAAAAATTTAAAAACCGCATTATACCACCATTCAATGCTATCTTTTAAACCTTCCAAACTGTATTTCTGTCCAAAGTGGATCTTTTTTCTACCAAAAAATGGAATTGCACACCAGATACTGTGTTT